>NW_027168754.1:0-57614 GCF_036898095.1 Palaemon carinicauda | reverse complement strand
ATAGGGGAATTAAACTAACAAAGCATGGTTTGAGAGTTTATGAAAGGGTACTAGATTACTAAATATGATATTGCAAAGGTTGGGAAACAGCACTATAAATCTAAGAGGGGCAGAAGAACTGTTGATGCTTTCTTTATAGTAGGGCAGCTACAGGAAAAGAACTAGAGGGAAACCAAAAGCTCTCCTGTGTTTTAGTAGATCTAGAGAAATCCTATATTAGAATACCAAGAGAAATTATGTTTTTGTACTTGAGGAAGAAGAAAGTCCCATAGAAGTTGGTAAGAAAGGTAGAGATGGTGTACAAAAGAAGAAAGACAATGTCCCTGGCTAGTGAAAGTCAGACTAGGATTCGAATCCCGCTCAAGCTCGTTAGTTCCTTTGGTCATTGCAACCTCATCATCCATGTGAGCTAAGGATGAAGGGTTTGATGTAGCATATAGGTCTATCTGCTGAGTCATCCGTAGCCATTGCTTGGTCCTCCTTGGTCCTAGCTTGAGTGGAGAGGGGCTTGGGCGCTGATCATATGTATATATATATATATATATATATATATATATATATATATATATATATATATATATATATATATATATATATACATATATATATATATATATATATATATATATATATATATATATATATATATATATATATATATATATATATATATATATATATATATATATATATATATATAGATATATATATATATATGGTCAGTCTCAAGAGCATTGTCCTACTTCATAGGGCAATATCATTGTCCCTTCCCTCTGCCATTCATGAGCAGCCTTTAAACCTTTAAAGCTGTTGGAGAAACAGAAACCTTTGAAGTTAGTGTTTGATTAATCCAGGGGTCAACATTAAGCCCATTTTTATTTGTGGTGGTCTTGGATATTTTAAGTGAAGAGATCAGAAATGAAGAGTTGTGGGAGTTGCTATATGCAGATAAATTGGTGTTTACTGCTGAAAATGAGGAAGACTTACAAAGACGGGTTGTAGAGGGGCAAGAGACTTCGGAGAGGGGTAGTTTGAGGTTAAATGTAGATGAGACTGAAGTTTTGCTAAGCAGTAAGGAAATGATAGCCATACATGAAAGCAGAGGCTTGGTTCTAGAACAGGTGGAACAATTTAGATTTAAGACAAGTATGTTATAAGAAAATACCAATCAAGCTAAAAGTCAAGATCTGTAGCACAGTAATAAGGCCAGTGTTAATGCATGGATCAGAAACGTGGGATTTAAGATGAAGAGAGGAAGCCAATTTTGAGACAACAGAGATAAGATTGGATATTGATGACATGCGAAGAATGACAGGCATAGCAAAGATTACAGAGGTGATAAGAGTGGCACAACTGAGAATGTGCGGGCACATCTTGAGGATGGATGATGGGGAGGGAGTAAGGTGGGCTTGGGAGGAACCTATTATGGGGGAAGGAAGATCGAGAGGGAAGCAGAGATTGATTTATTTATTAGGAGTTTTCTAGCATTCTGACATCTAAGGTCATTGATGCCGATATCATTTGTTATAAAGAATAAAAGGAAAATTAATTTAAAATAATAAAGGCAAAGATGTCAATATAAAAGATAAATAGTTTTCAGAAGACCTGCTTCTGAAATAAATCTAAAAATACCGCTAGCATAGTATAATGCATCATGTCACAGAATCTTGGCAAAGATGAGCCTGTAATCCTCACCTCAAGCCTCAAACATATCTATTTCTTAAGGTGCTAAAAGTGGGGCAATTGGTAAAAAAAAAAAAAAAGATGCCAAACAGTTGTCGCAATAAGATTGGTGTTGTTCAGTCATCAAAAACAAGTGTCAACCGAGTGTGACCAATGTGGAGACGACAAAGAGTAGTCTCCCACTTTCAGGGCATAATGTTATACCTACTAGGAGATAAAACATTTGTTATTTCTCTCATCTTACTTCCATCTAAGCTATTTAAAAATCTGTTCCCTATTATTTTACAAAATAGTAAACCTGCTTGAAGGGAGCGTATAATTAGAAACCCTGCTTGAAGGGGGTGTATTATTAGCAACCTTGCTTGAAGGTTGTGTATCCTTAGAAACCTTGCTTGAAGTGAGCATATAACTATTTAAACTTCTTGAAGGGAGTGTATCATTAGAATGCTTGCTTGAAGGGAGAGTACAATTAGAATCCCTGCTTGAAGGGTGTGTATCATTAGATACCCTGCTTAAAGGAAACGTATTATTATTAACCAAGCTTCCAGGAAGAGTATCATTAGAAACCTTACTTGAAAGGAGTGAATCATCAGAAACCTTGCTTCAAGGGCACGTATAATTAGAAACCCTACATGAAAGGAAGGTATCATAAAAAACCCTTCTTAAAAGGAGCATATCATATGATAGGAGATTATATCCAAAGACCATGCTTGAAGGAACGTAGTAAGCCTGCTTGAAGTTAGCATATGTATAGAAACCTTGCTTAAAGAGAGCGTTTAATTAGTAACCCTGCTCGAAGGTAGCATATAATTAGAAACCCTACATCAAGGGAGGGTATTATTAGAAATGTTACATGAAGGGTGGGTATAATTTGAAACCTTGCCTGAAAGAAGCATATCATTAGAAACCCTACTTGCAAAGGGCATATAAATAATAAACCTGCTTAAAGGGGGTGTATAATTACAGTAGGTAATCTCCCGGAAGGGATCGTATAATTAGTAACCCTGCTTGAAAAAAAGCGTATCATTAGATACCCCACTCTAGTAGAACATATAATTAGAAACCCTGCTCGAAAGGAGCGTATCATTAAAAATCCTGTTTAAAGGATTATACACTTTGTATAATAGGAAACTCTGCTTGATGAGAGCGTATAATGACTTGAAGGGAGCATTACATAAGATATCCTGCTTGAAGGGAGCTTATAATTAGAAATCCTGCTTGAAGGGTGCGTATTATTAGGATCACACTTGAAGGGAGAATATTATTAAAACCTTGCGTGAAGGGAGTGTATAATTAGTAGACATGCTTGAAGGGACCGTATATTTAGACACTCTGATGGAAGGAAGACTATAATTAGTAACCATGCTTGGAGGGAGCATATAATTAGAAACCCTGCATGAAGGGAGTGTATAATTAAAATCGCTGCTTAAAAGGAGTGTAAAAGAGAAACCTTGCTTGAAAGTGTGAATCATTAGAAATCATGCTTGAAGGGAGCGTATCATTAGAAAATCTGCTTCAAAAGAGCGAATAATTAGTAATACCGCTTGAAGGGGGCATATAATTAGATATCCTGCTTGAAGAGAGCGTATAATCAGTAACCCTGCTTGAAGGAAGCGTATCATTAGAGACCATGTTCTAGGAGAACAAATAATTAGAAACTCTACTTGAAGGAAGCGTATCATTAAAAATTCAGTTTGAAGTACTAAATGCTTCAATGAAGCTTATAATTAGAAATCCTACTTGAATAGGGATTATAATTATAATCTCTACTTGAAGGGGTCTTATAATCAGATACTATGCTTGAAGGGAACTTATAATTATAAACCCTCCTTGAAAGGAGCGTATGATTAGAAACCCTGCCTAAAGAGAGCGTATCGTTATAAACCTAACTTGAAGTGAGGGCATAATAAGTAACCCTGCTCCAAGGGGAATATAATTACTAACCCTGCTTTGGGAGATCGTATAATTAGAAACAGTGCTTGAAGGGACAATTTTATTAGAAACCATGCTCATAGGTAGCACATAATTAGTAAACCTGCTGAAAGGAATCATATAATTGAAAACCCCGCTTAAGGAGAGTGTTTAATTAATAGCCCTTTAGGAAAGGAGTGTATAATTAGAAAACCTGCGTTGAGGGTGTATGCAATTTGAATTCCTGCTTGAAGGGAGCATGTAATTACTAACCCTGCTTGAAGGGAGCATATAATTATTAACACTGCTTGAAGGGAGAGTAAAATCAGAAACCCTGATTGAAGAGGGTGTATAAATAATAACACAACTTGAAGCGAACATATAATTGGATGTCCTTCTTGAAGGATACAAATTAGCAAAGGTGCTTGAAGGGGTTGTATATTTAAAAACCCTGCCTGAGGGGAATCTATAGTTAGAAACCTTGCTTGAAAGGATTGTATAATCAGTAACGCTACTTCAAGATCGTGTATAATTAGAAACCCTGTTCGAAAGGAACCCTACTCGAACGAAGCATATCATTTGAAACCCTTCTTGAAGGTAGAGTATAATTAGTAACCCTGCTTGAAAGGAACGTATAATTAGTAACTCTGCTTGAAGGCAGTACATTAAAAAAACCCTGCTGGAATCGAGGGTATTATTAGAAATCCTCCTTGAAGGGAGCACATCATTAGAAACCCTGCTATAAGGGAGTGTATATTTAGAAAACCTGCTTGAAGCGAACGTATTATTAAAAATTCTGCTTAAAGGGAGATTATGATTAGTATCCCTACATAAAGAAAGTGCATAATTAGAAACCCTCTCTATGATGTGATCATAATTAATTATAATTGCATATTTTGTTTGTAACTTTATATAAAGAAAATGAATGTTAAACGAATTACAAATAATATTATAAACATTGTAAGTTATTGCACAAGGCGATGGTGTTTCCTTGGGCACTGTAAGTGGTGTGGGGGGGGGGGGGCAGTTGCTGGCCATTCATTTCTCTGTGTGTGTTGACAAGTTTTGATAACCCTCCCAGTCAGGTGTGCAAATGCAGGCTGATTATATATATATATATATATATATATATATATATATATATATATATATATATATATATATATATATACATATATATATATATATATATATATATATATATATATATATATATATATATATATATAGAGAGAGATGTACGTCCAGAGTGCGTCCACCATTACACCGGTTAAGCATGTGTGGGAATTAGATATGGAGTGCCAAAGTGTAAGTTACTGTATTGATCATGCCACATGTCCTTATATTCATGATTGATTTGGAAATGTTTAGTTGGATATGCTGTACTTTTCGTATTTTGTAATGGAGTTAGTATTATTGCTGTATTATGTGTACAAGACTGTTTACATTCTATACCTAATTTTACGAATATTGCCGTGTTGTATTGCATATTTTATTAGAATTACATTTTGAGTCCATCTGTTTAACAGTTTGGGCGTTTGTTTTGACTTGGTAACTTATTTACATGATGTATGTTCCTCAATAAAGTATTCATATGGCACTTGGTGACATTGTATCTACCCGATCCATTCACCCTCCTTGAATAGATCATATAATTAGAAATTCTGTTCTAAGTAGTTTATCATTAGAAAACCTGCTTGACGGAAGTGTACAGTTAGTAATCCTACTGAAAGGGAGCTTATAATTAAAAACCCTCCTTGAAGGAATGTATCATTAGAAACCCGTCTTGAAGAGAGCATTCAAGTAGTAACTGTGTTTGAAGGGAGCGTATCATTAGAAAACCTGCTTGGAGAGAGTGTATCAACAGAAACCCTGCTTAAGGGAATAATTAAAAACCCTGTATGAAGGGAGCGTATGATAAGTAACCATGCTTGAAAGGGGCACATAATAAGTAACCATGCTTGAAAGGGGCGTATAATTGGAAAACCTGCCTGACGCGAATGTATCATTAGAAACCCTTTTTGAATAGACCATATCATTAGACGACCCCGCTTGAAGAGAGTGTACCATTAGAAACCCTCCTCGAAGGGAGTGTATCATGAGTAGCTGTGCTCGAAAGAGCATATAATTACAAACCACGCTTGAAGGAAGGATATAATTAGTATCCCTGCTTGAAGGGAGTATATGTTCAGAAACCCTGCTTGAAAGTAGCGTATCATTAGAAGATCTGCTTGAAGGGAGCATATAATTATTAATCCAGCTTCAGAAAAGCGTATAATTAGAAACCCTACTTGAAGGGAGGGTAAAATTAGTAAATATGCTTGAATGGAACGTTTAATTAGAAACTCTCCTTGATGGAAGTAAAATAGTGAACTTGCTTGAAGGTAGCTTATAAGTAGAAACCTTGCTTCAAGGGAGCATATAATTCGAAACCCTGATTGAAGAATGAGTATCATTAGAAACCCTGTTTGAAGGGAGTGTAATTAGAAAACCTGCTTAAAGGGAAATTATAATCATAAATCCTGATTGAAAGGAGCATATCATTAGAAACCCTTCTTCAAAGTAGCATATCATTAGAAACCCTGCTTGACATGAGGGTAACATTAGAAACTCTGCTTGGAGGGCATAATTAGTATACCTTGTTGAAGGGAGTATATAATAAGAAACCCTGATTGAAGGAACTGTATAAATAGAAACCCTTTTTTAAGCAATCATATGATTAGTAACCCAGGAATCATATAATTAATAATCCTGCCTTAAGGGAGCATATAATTAGAAACCGTGCTTGAAGAGAGCGTATAATTAGTAACACTGCATGAAAGGATCGTAATATAAGTAATCCTGCTTGAAGGGGATATATAATTAGAAACACTGCTTGAATGGAGCGTAAAATTATTAAACCTGCTTGGAGGGATATCATGATTAAAAATCCCTCTTGATAGGTGCGTATTATTGGTAACGCTGCTTGAAAGGAACATATAATCAGAAAGCCTGTTTGAAGGAATCGTATAATTATAAACCTTGCTTGAAAGGAACGCATAATTAGTAACCATGCTATAACGGAGAATATAATAAGAAATGCTATCTAAAGGGAGTATTTAATTTGGAACCCTGCTTGAAATAAGCATATCATTAGAAACCCTGCTAGAAAGGAACATATAATTAGAAACACTGCGTGAATGGAGCATATAATTAGGAACGCTGCTTCAAGGAGGCTTATAATTAGAAATATTGCATGAAAGCAGCGTGTAATTCAGAAACCCTGCTTGAAGGATGAGTATCATTAGAAAATGTGCCTAAAGGTAATGTATAATTAGCGACCCTGCTTGAAGAGAGCATATAATTATAAACTCTGCTTAAAGGATTTGCATCATTAGAAACCCTGCTTGAAGGGAGCGTATCAATAAAAACCTTGCTTGAAGGGATCATATAATTAGAAAACCTGCTTAAAAAGAACAAATAATTAGATACCCTGCTTGGAAGGAACGTTAATTTAGTAACCCTGCTTGAATGGAGACTATAATTAAAAACCCCGCTTGAAAGAACGGTAAAATTAGAAACCCTGCTTGAAGGGACTATCAATTGTACCCTTGCTTGAACGGACCATATCATTATTAACCATGCTTGAAGGTAGCATATAATTAGACCTGTTTAATGGGAGTGTATCACTAGAAACCCTGCTTGAATGGAATATATAACTAGAAACCCTGCTTGATGGCAGCATATCACTATAAACTCTGCTTGAATGGGGTGTATAATGGAGGCGTATAATTAGAAATCCTGCTTGAATGGGAAGTATAATTAGAAACACTGCTTGGAAGGATCGTATAATTAGCAACCCAAAATGAAGGGAGCACATAATTAGTAACCCTGCTTTAAGGGAGCATAGAATTGGAAACGCTGCTTGAATGGGCCTTATAATTAGAAACACTGTTAGGAGAGAGCATATCATTTAAAACCCTACTTGATTGGAGCGTATCATTAGGCACCATGCTTGAAAGGGCTTATCATTAGAAACCCTGCTTGAAATGAGCGTAAAATTAGAAACCAACCTCCAAGGGACCCAGTCATCAGCAAACCTACTTGAAAGAAGGGTATCTATACAAACATTGCTTGAAAGAAGGGTATCTATACAAATACTGCTTGAAGGGAACATATAATTAGAAACCTTGCTGAAAGGGAGCATATCACTAGAAACCTTGTTTAAATAGAGCATAGAGTTGGAAATCCTGCTTAAAAGGAGCATATAATTAGAAACCTTGCTTGGCATTAGCGTATAATTAGGAACCCAGCTTGAATGGATCATATCTTTAGATAACTTTCTTGAAGGCAGTGTATAATTAGAAACATGCTTTAAGGGGCTTATAATTAGAAACCTGCTTTAAGCGAGCGTATAATTAGGAACCTTACTTGTAGGCAGCATATAATTAGTAACCCTACTTGAATGGAATGTATCATGAAAAACCTTACTTGAATGGAGCGTATCACTAGCAACCCTGCCTAAAGGGAGCGTATAAATACAAACCCTGCTTGAATGAAGCACATTATTAGAAACCCTGCATGAAGGGAGTGTATCATTAGAAAATTTGCTTGAAGGAAGAGTATAATTAGAAATAATGCTTGAAGGGGCTTAAAATTAGATATCCTGCCTCAAGGGAAGTTTTAATTTGTAACCCTGCTTGAAGGGGACTTATAATTAGAAACACTGCATGCAGGGGTGATATAAATAGAAATCCTGCTTGAAGGGAACGAATAATTAGTAACACTGATTGAAGGAAGTGAATAATTAGTAACCCTGATTTAAGTGAGCATATAATTAGAAACCCTGCTAGAAGGAAGCATATAATTAGAAAACGTGCTTGAAGGGGTCACATAATTAGACACACAGCTTGAAGGAAGCATATAATTGGAAACCTTGCTTGAAAGCAGCGTATCTTCAAAAACCCTGCTTGAAAGGAGTGCATGATTAGAAACTCTGCTTGAAGGTAGGGTCTCTTTAGAAACCCTGCTTGAAGGGGGCGTATCATCAGAAACCTTACTTGAAGGGATCGTATAATTAGTAAACCTGCTTGAAAGGAGAGTATAATTAAAAATCATGCTTGAAAGGAGCATATGATTAGTAACCCTGCCTGAAGGGAGCGTATTAGAAACCCTGCTCGATGGGAGCGTATAATTAAAACCCTGCTAGAAGGGAGTGTATAATTAGTACCCCTGCCTTAAGTGAGCCTATAATTAGAAACCCTGCTCGAAGGGAGCGTATCATGAGAAAACCTGCTTGAAATGAGCGTATAATTAGAAACCCTGCTTGAAAGGAGTATATGATTAGATACCCTACTCGAAGGAACGTATTATTAGTAATCTTGCTTAAAGGGAGTGTTTGATTAAAAACCTTGCTCCAAGGGAGTTTACAATTAGCATGCATGCTTAAAATTAGCGTATATTCAGAAACTCTGCTTGAAAGAAGCCTATGATTGGTAACCCCAGTAAGTGGTATGAATGTCAAAGTCCTGTCTTTAAAAAATGGTATTAGCCGGCCGGCCCACTCAATTAATCACGCTTCTTGAAGGGAAAGTATTACTCGGGGGCTGGCTGGCTAATGCCGTTTCTTGAGAGGGCCGACCCGTTAATGCCGATTTTTAATGACAGGACTTTGATATTAAAAAATCATGATTATTATGAATTTTATGTTCTTTTTTAGGTATTTGGGTAATTGATATAATTAAAAACTCTACTTGAAAAGACGATATGATTAGAAACCATTTTTGAAGGGCCATATGATAAGATACCCTACTTGAACGGGTTTTCTAATTAGCAACCCTGCTTGAAGGGAGCTTATCATTAAAAACACTGCTCCAAGGGAGCATATCATTGAAAACCTTGCTCAAAGGAGCGTATAACGAGTAACCCTGCATGAAGTGCGAATATAATTAGTAATCCTGCTTGAAGAGAACGTATAATTAGAAACTATGCTTGAGAAGACTACATAACTAGAAACGCTGCTTGGAGGGAGCATATAATTAGTAACCCTCCTTGAAGGGAGCTTATAATTATAAACCCTTCTTGAAGGGAGCGTATCATTAAGAACTCTGATTGAAGGGAGCATATCATTAGCAACTCTGCTTGAAGGAAGCGTATAATTAGTAGCCATGCTTGAATGGAGAGTATAGCTAGAAAACCTACTTGAATCAAGCGTATCATTAGAAACCCTGCTTGAAGGGACCATATAATACATAACTCTGCTTGAATGTAATGTATAATTAGAAAACCTGCTTCGAGAGACCATAAATATTAGTAGCCAGGCTCTAAGAAGTGTATCATTGAAAACCCTGTTTGAAGGGAGAGTACAATTAGTGACCCTGCTTGAAGGAAGTGTATAATATTATTAAAAAAACCTGCTTCAGGGGACCATATCGATAGAAACACTGCTTGAAGAGAGCATATAATTAGAAACCCTGCTTGAAGGGAGCGTATAATTAGTAACCTTGCTTGAAGAGAGCATATAATTATAAAACCTGCTTTAAGGGAGCATATCATTAGAAACTCTGCTGGACGGGAGCATATCATTATAAACCCGGCTTGAAAGGAATGTATCAACAGAAACCCTGCTTGAAGGGAGCATATAATTAGAAATCCTGCTTGAAAGGAATATGTCATTAGAAACCCTACTTGAAGGGCTAGTATAATTAGTAACCCAGCTTGAGATAGGCGTATAATTAGAAAACCTTCTTAAAACGAGCATATTAATAGAAACTCTTCTTGAAGGGAGTGTATCATTAGAAACTACGCTTAACGGGAGCATATCATTAAAAATCCTGCTTGAAGGGAGCGGATCATTAGAGATCCTAATTGAAAGAGAGTATAATTAGTAACCCAGCCAAAAGGAGCATGTAATTAGTAACTCTGCTTGAAGGGAGCCTATTAAAAACCCTACTTTAAAGGAGTGTATCATTAGAAACCCTGCTTTAAGGGAACATATAATTAGTAACTCTGCTTGACAGAAGCACATCACTAGGAACTCTGCTTGAACGGAGCGTATCATTAGCAACCCTGCTGTGAGGGAGCATATGTTTGGAAAACCTGCTTGAACCAAACGTATCATTAGAAACTGCTTGAAGGAAGCGTATCTTTAGTAACCCATCTAGAGGGGTGTATAATTATAAAACCTTCTTGAAGAGAGTGGTAAATTATAAACCCTCCTTCAAGAAATGTATCATTTTAAACCCTGCGTGAAGAGAGTGTATAATTAGTAACCCTGCTTAAAGGTAGATTATGATTAGAAACCCTGCTTGAAGGGAGCCTATCAGTAGAAACTCTGCTTGAAGAAAGTGTATCATAAGAAACTCTGATTAAACGGTGTATATAATTAGAATCCCTGCTTGGAGGAAGCATATAATTAAAAACCCTACTTGAATCGTATGTATCATTAGGAACCCTGCTTGAATGGAGCGTATCATTGAAAACTCTTCTTGACCGGTATATATCATGAGAAACACTGCTTGAAGGGAGTTATAATTAGAAACACTGCTTGAAGGGAGAATTTAATTACAAACCCTGCTTGAAAGGAGCATATAATTAGTAACCTGCTTGAAGGGAGTATATGATTAGAAATCATGCTTGAAGGGAGCATATCATTAGAAATCCTAATTGAAAGAAGCATATGTTTAGTACAATATAGCTACAGTATAGGGGGATACGATAGGTGGGGGAGGGAAGAGGAGGGCGGAAATTAGGATTAGTAGGATTGGAGGGAAAAGTGTTAAAATGAAGTACAGTGGGAGGGGAAAAGATTGGGTTGATTCATTGATTTATGAAATTTATGGCCCGGAGCCGCAAGGCCATTCAGCGCATATATATCTTTTAGAATGGATTATAAGTATGTAAATAAAAGTAAAACAATTAAAATAAATCTACACAACAGGTTAAAATTCAAAATCATCATAAAACCAACAGATTAAAATTTAAAATCACAATAAAACCAATAGATTAAAATTTAAAATCACAATAAAACCATAGATCTATAACTCATAAAAAAATAACAATTTCTTTTAAAAACTGTACAACCTATTCCACTGGAGCAGTCTCAACTAAAATTTTCCCAAGGAACATTTTGATTAAATGATTTTTCCTACGTTGACATCTAAAGACAGTACAGGACACTAAAATATGTTCAATGGTTATATCTACTTGGCAAGCAGGGCAGCGATTAGCAAGCCTATCCACCCCACTTTCCATTAGATACCTATGAGTATAATGTGTGTGCCCTATACGCAAACGTGTTAAAACAATGCTAGATCTTCTGTCCACCTGTAAGTGTGACCATGGTTGGACAGAAGGCCTAATTGAGTTTGATTTAAAATTATTATTTGAATTAGACCAGTGGGCCTGCCACTTGTCTCTACAATAAAACCTAATACTACTTTTAAAATCTGGTACTGGGTCACCCATGCTGGAAATGTGAATAAGCCTAGTTGCAGCCTTAGCTGCAACGTCGGCTCGCTCATTTCCTACAAATCCAACATGGGATGGAACCCAGCAAAACTTAATCGTAAAATGCTTTCTATTCACTAAAATATAAAACCAATCTTGTATCTCTGCACCAAATGAAGGCAAGAGACTAAACTTCTTAATGCTAGTAAAACAATGAGTCGGTAAAAATGGTAAAAATTGTATTAGAAAAATTATTATAAAAAATTAATTTCAAAGCAGTCAAAACTGCTAACAGTTCTGCCGTAAAAATAGAGGACCTTGACGGAAGCCTCTTTATAATTATATTTTCAGTTGTCACTACTGAGCAACCCACACCCTCAGAATTCTTGGAACCATCTGTATAAATGTGATAATCACCATCATGCTTGGAAGCATGAGATAGGAAACTAGCCCTTAACTGCTCATCTGAGCTGTTCTTTTTACTATCCATAACCGGACAAATCTCTATCTTAGTCTTATCCAAGGAGGATATTTTGAAGGGGTAATTTCAGCCACTGTAGGGGGAAGTAATCCCACGTCAATAGCTGAGGCTTCTAGTCTTATTTCTAGTGGTTTGGGCAACCTAGTCCTAGTTGGTGCTCTATCAACGGGTTGCTTTACGAATTTGAAATTTGGGTTGAGTTTCGAAGTAAGAACACGAGACATATACCTCAAACCCAACTCTTCCCAACGAATAAAAAGGGGAGGAATCCCTGAATCCACGTATAAACGATCAACAGGTGATGTCCTATACGCACCTGTGCAAATTCTTAAAGCCATGTTATGAACCACATCAAGTTTTTCTAAAGTGGTTTTGTATGCAGATCCATATATCTGACATCCATAATCTATTTTACTTAGGCACAATACCTAGTATATCCTCAACAGACATGTTCTATCAGCTCCCCAGTTGAAAGCAGACACAACTTTATTGATGTTAAGTCTAAGTTTAACGTTATATACCACCTCAATAATATTATTATTATTATTATTAAATGCTAAGCTACAACCCTAGTTGGAAAAGCAGGATGCTATAAGCCCAGGGGCCCCAACAGGGAAAATAGCTCAGTGAGGAAAGGAAACAAGGAAAAATAAAATATTTTAAGAATAGTAACAACATTGAAATAAATATTTCCTATATAAACAATAAAAACTTCAACAAAACAAGAGAAAGAGAAACTAGATAGAACAGTGTGCCTGAGTGTACCCTCAAACAAGAGAACTCTAACCCAAGACAGTGGAAGGCCATGGTACAGAGGCTATAGCACAACCCAAGACCAGAGAACAATGGTTTGATTTTGGAGTGTCCTTTATCTTAAGTACCGAGTCAGAGTCTGCACTTGAAGTGAAAATGTAGATACCTACACAAACTTCAGAAGCACTACAATTGTTATTTCAACTCCTTTGCCATCATTAGTCAAACACCAAGAAACTTTGAATTTTTAAGAGAAACCAAGATTTTATATATATGAATCTGGGTCAACTGGGGCCATTCACTTTGCAAATGCAAAAGGGGAAAATCTGTAGTTCCAGTATGAAATTAAAGCTAAAATGCGAGTAAACCAAAAAGTACCCTATTACCCGAGTTGCCAAAGTTTGCATAAAGCCTTGAGGAACTATAGCAAAGACAAAAAATTAAATTCAAAACTGAAATTAATTCCTTGCACATCATACATACACATACATATACCAATGTCGAGAGAAAGTTAATTTCTTATCAAATAAAACACCAAGGTACTTTATGCTATCTTCGTATGGTAAAATGGAATAGTTTAAAACAACGTAGGAATCTCTTCCATTCTTCTCAGTCGACAAAAACATATGGCTTTAGTTTTTTTCTGGAGAAAATTTGAACCATCTAGCACTGGCCCAAGATGTAGCAGCATTAATAGCAGTCTGGCATTTATGACATGCTTCAACAGCTGATGATTTACTACACACTGCTGCATAGTCATCAGCAAAAGCCAGACCATGCACCCCAACAGGAACTTATTCAAGTAGACCATTAATAGCTATATTGAAAAGCGTTGGACTAAGAACGCTTCCCTGAGGCAATCCTTCTAGAGGATAAGCTGATGAAATAAGCGAGCCAATTCTCACTTTTAAGTACCTATCAGACAAAAAATCTTGAATACAATAAAACATATTACCTACAATACCCCAATCAACGAGTTGCTTAAGGATACCCCCTCGCCAGGTAGTATCGTAGGCCTTTTCTAGGTCAAAGAACACTGCAATGGTTTGGTTTTGCATGGCAAAGGTATTCTGGACTTTTCGAGTGAGGAACATCAAAGGGTCATTGGTATTTCTATTTTTCCTAAAACCAAACTGTCTGTTTGATAAAAGATTTTTTGATTCCAAATACCACACTGGTCAAATATTGACCATTCTCTCATAAATCTTGCCGACATAACTAGTAAAAGCAATTGGCCTATAATTTTTTGGGAGGTACGAATCCTTTAATGGTTTTATAATAGGAACTATTATCGATATTTTCCAGGATTTAGGGGAAGTTCCTGAAGTCCAAAAACTATTTAAAATATCTAAAAGAAATTATTTTGTACTTTTTGATAGATTAAAAATCATGGAGTATAAAATATCATCTTCCCCAGGAGATGTTGGGGAAGACAATGAAATTGCATTATCCAATTCTTCCATGGTAAGAGGAAGATTGTAAGACTAAATTTGTATTAACAGGAGGAACAACCGTAGTACTGTTTCTAATATCCCTGAATGCTGCAGGATAGTGTAGGGCACTAGATATATTCGAAAAATGCCTACCAAACTCTTCGGCTACTTCTGCAGGATCAGATATAAAGAGACCATCAATTTTCAATATAGGCAAGGGAGATGGACAAAATTTCCCTTGCAAATTTCGGATTCTATTCCAGACTAATGAGAGAGGGGAATTATATTTCAATCGCTTATGTATTTAATAAATGATTCTCTCCTTGCTTGCTTAAAAGTTTTCTTTTGATTAGCAACAGCTCTTCTGTATGTTATTTTATTGGGTAAACAAGGGTATCTACGATATCTCTTGTAGCAAGTTCTTGCTATCTGCCGCATCAAAGCACAGACATCATTCCACCAAGGAACTACAGGATGTTGAGATTTACCTGATGTTTGAAATATGGAGAGCATGGACCCACACAACAATATGCTTGTATTGAACTCTGGAATTCATTTTTCTTTCGATGAATTTCAGTGGATTTATTAAATAATCCCCAGTCAGCTTCCCCCACCTTCCATTTGGGTAAACATGGAGATGGTATATTTTTTCATATACTTCAAGTGAATGGGCCAATGATCACTGCCATGATCATTTTGGTCTACTGTCCATTGGTAATCTAACCTCAAAGATGAAGAGCAAATAGTGAGGTCTATTGATGAATCAGAACTGTGGTAAACATCATGTCTTGTAGGGGAACCATCGTTCATTAAAGTGATGTCATTCATGTCAAGCAGTTGTTCTACTATCAAACCCCATCGATCACAACGTTGTTCACCCCATAGGGTGTGTTTGGCATTAAAGTCCCCAATCAATATGAAGGGTTGAGGAAGTTGGTTTATTAAGAACTGCAAGTCATTTAATTCTAGCTGACGAGGATTACCATGTGCATCCTGAAGTCTATTTTCTAATGTTGGATCAGGGTAAAGTGAACAAATAGTGATCCATTTGTCAGTAAAGATTTGAATTGCACAAGCCTGCAATACAGAATTCAGGTGAACAACTCTGTGATTAAGAGACTTGCGAATTATTATGCCTGTGCCTCCCTGAGCACGAGCACCTATTAGGGGTGGAGACCTATAAAATGAAAAATTATAACCTAAACTGGGGGTAAGATCTCCCAATTTAGTCTCCTGTATACAGAGAGCAAATATATTATGTTCTTTAAAAAGAACTCGAACTTGCTCTCTATTTGAATTAAATCCACGGATGTTCCATTGCATGAGAGACATTATTTGGATTTCTTAAGCGATTTTTTTTTCTAATTTGGGAATCTGAGACCTAGAGAGATTGCTTGCCAGCCATACTTTCAATACTTATTGATCTAGATAGTGCAAAAAAAATTTTTGATGCTGGGCCTTCAGTTGCCCTTTCACTTTTATTTTTAGTTTTTCTATCCTGATCCTGAGAACATGAAGGTGAAGGGGGAGGAAGGGGCCTCTTTTGTCTAACAGATTGTGCCTCCATTTCCTCTTCGTCATTGGATCGATGAACTGTTAAGACAGGTAACAGTACAATTTGGTATGAAGAGTTCTCAATATCTGGCATTAAGAACTCATCACGATCTTTAATCGATCAGATCACAGATGTAAGGGCTATGAGAGCCTCACTAGAAGAGGGTTTGTGAGCCCCACCGGAGGGGGCAGAAGAAGCCCCACCAGAGGGGGCAGAAGAAATCTCACCAGAGGGGGCAGGAGAAGCCCCACCAAAAGGGGCAGGAGGAGCCCCACCAGAGGGGGGAGGAGGAGCCCCACCAGAGGGGGACGATGGAGACCCACAAGTGGGGAGAGGAGGAGCCCCACCAGAGTAGGCCAGAGGAGTCCCACCAGAGGGTGGCGTTGGATCCCCACCAAGGGGGGCCAGAGGAGCCACAACAAGGGGGGCCCGAGGAACCCGACTAGAGAAGTCAACAGAACTCTTCACTGTATCTGTATAAGATTTTTTCACTAATAGCTTCTTTGCATGTCCAACACTGATGTGTTCATTAATAGATTTCAGCAATGCCTCTTACTCTTTCTTCAATACAGGCATTCTTTATCATGGGCCCGATGGTCACCCTTGCAGTTCACACACACTACAGGTGTTGAACACTCCCCATGCTCATGTTGGGCACACGATCCACAGATCTTATTCCTAGTACAAATACGGGAGGAGTGCCCAAAACCAAGACAATTAAAACACTGAAGTATCCTCTGTCTATTTGGACGAACTCTAACAATTTCACTGTCAAAAACAATGTCTGGAGGCAAATAGGAATTCACAAAATTTAAAATAATCATTGATGAATGGGGCACTTTAAATACCTTCCAAATCACATCTGGACACATTTCCAAAATCTCGCTCTCATCCAGCTCATATATATCTTTATTAAAGATAGCCTCTTTTGCATAGCTGAAGTTGTAGTGAGGTTTTATTTGTTTTATTATTCCATGAGGATCAAACCTAAGATTGAGAAGCATTACTGCCTGTCCGTCTGTTTTGGTATTCACCAGAAAACTGTTACGTCCATAACGAGATATCTCTGGTCTGTTTACATTACAATTTTTTGGTTTACTAACCTCTTCACCTTGAAGAGGTTGCCTCTCTCATTTTGTGTGGTAATAATTAACCACTTAGCTGGATTTGGTGATCTTGATATTTTAGTTATTTTAGGTTCTTCGGGTTCATTATGAGGTCTATAAACATCTAGATACCTAGGTACCTCTTCTGCCCTTGAAAGCTTAACATTCATAGTAACTGAATTAGATTCCTTGTATGCTCTATGGGCTTCCGTCACTTTATCAAAGATAATCCAGTTTTCAAAGAATTTATTATCATTGCCAAGTCTATTCTTGATTTCTTTTATTAATCCAAATTTTGAAAACTCCTTGTGAATATCATAAAAACTCCAGTCCAAAGGCACTGGTTAACTAATAGGATTACTGTTATTATAAGTTCTTCATATGGTTCCATAGTAACAATGGAGCTCTTAGAATTATTTATTGCCAAAATCGGAGAGGAAGCGGATTGGTCATCAACAGGTTTTGGTGGGGTCGCCATAATGACGAGAAGACTCATTTCATCTGGATATTCCCCCCACTCACCAAGGAGCCACACTTAGAGGACGGGGTCATCCCTCAAATTAGGGCCGTCCTAGGGGCAATATCCAGATATACACCCCACCTTCAGCACTTGAGGCGTCATGACGGCTGTCAACGTCAGACCCAGCATAAAACATTCCCCTCGCAGCATAAAACATTTCCCTCGCTCAGGCACGTCGGGTACTCGAGTTCTTTTGAGATGGCGTGCCGTCCATCCCACCAGCGCCAAATCCAAAAAGGCAGCCAAACCATAGTCAAATACAAGCCAAAGTCACCAACAAGTTCATGCCCAAGAGTTGGATATGGGAGAAAAAATGAAAAAAAACAAAAGGAAAAGAGAAAGTGCTGACTAAATTAGTTGGATCAACAGCTTGGCACCAAGGAGCAGTGGGAAATCTATTCCCACCGAACATCGGAGCCCAGCTGCTGATCCCTTCAGCATCTGGCGGGGGGGGGGGGGGAAAGATTGGGGCAGACCCATTAGCTCTTTGTTGTTGATTTTTTGTGTCAACATCATGCCTTGTGGACTTCCAGAAGGTGAGTTCTCTTGCCAGCCTCCAAGGGACTTGTATTTTCATGAATTTTCCTTTTCTGGGGCCTGTCTATTTTTTTTTGTCTACTTTTGTTTTATTGTTTTATTTTAATACTCTAGATTTGGTTCGTCATGAGCAATGAAAGGAGCTATCCTTTTTCCACCAGGAATGCTCGTTTTGTGTGTTTGTTACTTCCACACTTGTTGAAAGTTCGGGGTATATGTTTTTTAATCTTTACCAGACTTGTGTGGCTCATATGTGGTACCTGACGTTTCCTGTTTCGAGATTGTATATGTTATAGAGTGTTTCGTTGTTTTCATTAATGTTATCATTATTGTTGCTATGGTTTAGGCCATGTATGTTTCTTATGTTTTCATTTTAGAATTTTTGTAGGGTTTTCATCTTTGATTGAACCATTGTGCTTACTGGTGCTATTGGATATTCGAATAGAGGTCTTATTAGGCTTTTGCAGAGATTTATTATGTTTTTATCCAATAATTTGAAACATTTTAATGCTCCGTTTCTGTTTTGACAGTTCGGGGTTTTGTTTGATAGGGCAGCTTATGCCAGTTCTTTTGATAGAGAGACCAAGGATTTTAACTTCGTTGTTAACTATTATTGGTGTTGGTTAATTTTTGATACTGATAAGACTTGGAATTTATTGCTGTTTGTTTTCATTTTCCACTTGTTTTCGTATTCATTTATTCTTCTGATCTCTCTTTCTGTTTTTATTATAAAAAATCTTTTGAAATTTGTAGGATGCATTATTACTTGTGTTATTTCATCTGCATAGGCATAGTTTCTGGCATATTCGTGGGTAGTTGGCATATCTGCTATGTAGATGATACAAAGTGTTGGGACAGTATTCCCCCCCCCCCCCTGTAGTACCCCCACTTTTAATATCTACTGTTTCTCCCAGTTTCTCATGTCTGCTACGTATTCTGACAGTTCTGTCTTTTGTAAAGCTTGAGAGGAGTTTTTCCATTATCATTGGTAGTTCCACTTGAAGTATCTTATATATGAGGCCGTCTTGCCATACTTGTCAAATGCCTTAGAGATATCTCTACAGATAACATTGTATTGGTGTTTTTTATTTAGTTGATTCATGACTATTGTTTCGTAAAGTACCATGGAGGCAGTTTCAGTGCTTCTCCCTCTCCTGAACCCGTGTTGGTGTTTGTAGAATTTATTGTTATTTTCTAGGAATCTCCTTAGTGTAGTGTTTATGATTTTTTCAAACACTTTACCCGGCACTTCCAGCAGTGATTGACCCTCTGTTTGCTGGCAGTTTTGGGTCTTTCCCTGGTTTTAGGGAAAGTATGAGTATTCCTTCTTTGTTTGGTTTTGGTTAATATCCCATTGAGGGTGTTAGGTTTAATATTTGTTGGAGTCTTCCACATGCCACCAGTGGTAGTTTTGATAGCATTAGCTTGTTTATGCCGCTTTTACCTGGTGCTTTGTGTTTAAATGCTTTCACTGCTTACATTATCTCGTTTATTTTTATGTCTGCTATTTAGTAGTTATTTTTCTCCAGTCTATGTAGATCTGGATTTTGATAGGGGGTTACATGTTCCCTATTTCCTTGCAGGAAGTTGAGGACTTCTGTTTCTGTATTTCTGTCGAAATTTGCATTTTCTTGATCTATAATTTCGAATGTGCTTGCCATGTTTCGGATAGTAATTTGATTTGGTCCTCCATGTCTTCCACTTTATCACCGTTACTGTTGATTAAGTATGGTATTTCTCTTTTGGGTTTTCCCAGTAATATTTGTAGTTTTTCCCAGAATTTCTCTGGGTCTTTGTATGTTTGTCCTAGTTTTATTATAGTGTTGTTCCAGTTTTCTCTATTTAATCTGTTAGATTATTCAATTATTTAATTTTGAACGTGTCTTATTAGGGTGTATGTTATCCTTATCCACTTATGTGTGTTTGATTGCAGGTAATTTAATTGTTGGGTGAGTAATTTCAAGTAATCGCTATATAGGGTGTATTTATGGTATGACATACTCTTTATTGGAGAGACTGTATCAATTGTTTCTGAGATGCCAGACATTCATTTGTTTATTGCTGAATTTATTGTGTTTTCTGTTGTAGTTTTATTGTTGTTTAGGTCTATTTGTTGCTCCAGTATGGCTATTTTCCTTGTTATTGTGTTATAAGGACAGTGAGACGAGCTATCACCAACAACTGACAGCTTATTCAAACAGGTGCGAGAATATAATACAAGGTGCGGACGGAAATGTAGCATGCGCGCTGGCGCCAATCTGGCTTGAACCGACCGCCACAAAATGTGTTTATTCACACATACAAATACTTGAAATACAAGTCAATGAAATAATGTAAGGAGATAATAAATACATGAAATTGTAGCTCTGAGGAAGCGTAAAAAATATATACAATTAGCCACAGTGTGGCGAAAGAAGAATTTAAATGAAATCGACAATTCGATGAGAATGCTGAACGACGGAGGGAGCGATGTCCTTACAAGTACTCCCCCCCACAAGACATCAGGCGGCGTAGAGGGCTGATGAGGCTAGTCTTCGTATCGTTTCGGGCGTTGGAGGTTTCCTCTTGTTTTTGAACGAAGGGGCGCGTCGGCGGTCGGCGTATGGATCGCTACCTCTCGTCGTCGTTTGTTGCTTTTCTTCTCATTGGGCGCCTTGTTTTGAGGTGGCACTCTGGATCTGCCAGGTCCCGCGGAGGCAGTGTCGCTTCCTTCGAGAAACGCCAGTTTCACGCGGTCTATTAAGACCCAGTCCTCTTGGCCATGCACGTCGAGAAGGAAGGCTTTCGTCGTTTTACTGATGACTCGGTAGTGGCCTCGATAGGGTCTGGTTAGCGGCTGTCGATGAGCGTCGACGCGGACGAAAACATATCTGCAGTCGTCCAGGTTCCTCGGCTTGAAATGCTTAGTTCTGTCCTGGTAAGTTTTAAGACATGGCCTGAACTTCCTGGCGATGTCCCTAAGATGATCCAACTGCGTGTCGTTGGTTGATGTGGGAAAGAATTCGCCGGGAACTGCGAGCGCCTCTCCGTAAACCTTTTCAGCAGGTGATGGCTCGTCATCTGCACGAGGGGCAGTGCGAAGGCTGAGAAGTACCCAAGGAAGTCGTCATTTCCAGTCCCCGTCGGTGCAGCTCGCCATCAGGGACGCCTTGAGGGCGCGATGAGTTCGTTCGACCATGCCGTTTGCTGCAGGGTTGTATGCCGTGGTGCTGTGGAGTGTCGTTCCCATCAGGTTTGCCAGAGCGAGCCATATCTCAGACAGGAAGGCAGGGCCTCTGTCCGTCGTGATGTCGTCAGGAACGCCAAATCTGCTCTCCCAGCTTGACAAAAGGGCTTCGGCGCATGCTTGGGTTGTAGCTTCGGTCATCGGTGATACTTCCAACCACCTCGTGGAGCGATCGATGATTGTAAGCAGGTAGCGAGCAGATCCCGAAGGCGGCAAAGGTCCCACGACGTCGATGTGGATGTGACCAAAACGCCTTTTCGGTTGGGGAATATCACCTACCCCCGATTCGGTGTGACGGCTGATCTTGCTTGTCTGGCAATTGATGCATGTCTTCGCCCATTCCCGGGCATCCTTTTTGATCCCTGGCCAGATGAACTTCTCAGACAGGAGGCGACCAGTGGTGCGTCCCAAGGGGTGTGAAGGTCCTTGGATGATGTCGAATATTTTTCTTCTGCGGGAAGCCGGAATCCAAGGACGTGGGCGGCCGGTGCTAGTGTCGCAGAGGATAGTTACTCCTGCCGGCCCGAGGGGAATTGCGGTTATTTTGAGCGCAGATGTCCCTGTTAGGGGATCCTGTGCCTCTGGGTCGGTGCGCTGCTCGGATGCGAGCTTGGCGTAGTCAATTCCCAGGTGGATTGCGTCGATTTCAATCCTTGAAAGGGCGTCTGCGACTGGTTTTTTTTTTCCAGGAACGTAGCTTATGGTGCACCCGAATTCGGCGATTGCTATGAGATGGCGTTGTTGTCGGGAGGACCATGTGTCTGTCGATTTTGTGAAGGTGTGTACGAGGGGTTGATGTGCCCTCCAGGATGTGCCTGAAGTGGCGGACGGCGAGGTAGACGGCGAGGAGCTCCCTGTCGAAGGTGCTGTATCTTGTTTCGGCGGGTTTCAGCTTTCTGCTGAAGAATGCTAATGGTCGTGGAGAACCATCGACGAGCTGTTCCAGCACTGCTCCATAGGCAACGTTGCTGGCGTCGGTCGTCAGTCGCAGAGGGGCATTGTCGTCGAAGTAAGCAAGGGTGGTGGCGTTTGCGAGGGCGTCCTTTGTCCTGGTAAATGCGTGTTGTTGTGGGGAACCCCACTCAAGTTTCTTCGCCTTTCCCTTCAGGACGTCGTCGAGGGGGGTCAGGGTCTGTCCGATGTTGGGGATGAAGCGCCTGTAGTAATTGACCATCCCCAGGAACTCCTGAAGTTGGCGGGTGGTCGTAGGTGTCGGGAACTTCCTGATGGCGTCCACCTTGGTTGTCATGAGTTTTACCCCACTCGAGGACACGCGATGACCGAGAAAGTCCACTCCTTCAGCGTCGAACGTGCATTTATCGAAACGTACAACCAGGCCATTCTCCTGCAGGCGTTCGAGAACGGCGCGGACGTGTCTCCGGTGTTCCTCCTTGGTCCTTGAGAATATCAGGATGTCGTCGACGTAGCAGACGCAGAATGGTAGGTCACCTAGGATGCTATCCATTAGGCGTTGGAAGGTTGCCCCCGCATTGCGTAGACCGAAGGTTGAGTATGCGAAGGTGTAGGATCCGAACGGTGTCACGATGGCAGTCTTCGGAATGTCCTCTGGAAATACGGGGACCTGGAAGTAAGACTTGAGAAGGTCCATCTTGGTGAAGTGTTTCACGCCATGCAACGCATTCATCAGGTCCTGCATGTTAGTCAGAGGGTAGTGGTCGGGCATTGTGATGAGGTTGAGGCTCCTGTAGTCGCCACAAGGTCTCCAGGTCCCGTCAGGCTTCTTTACCATGTGTAGGGGAGATGCCCAGGGGCTCGATGCTTTCTTACAGATACCCATGTGTTCCATGTCCTCAAAGGCGCGTTTGGCGTCCCTCAGCTTCTGGGGCGGGAGGCGGCGGAATTTGACGTGAGTAGGAGGTCCCGTCATCGTGATGTGGTGGTAGATCCCGTGCTTGGAGGGGGATCCCGGCGATTGGCGGAGCAGGGGCTTGAAGACATCAGGAAATTCCTGCAGAAGGTCGGCGTAGGGCTGCGTCATTAGAGCGGATACGGACATTGTGGCTGGGCCGGCTCTTAGGGCACGGAACCGGCAGGTTCCTGTGTCGATGAGGCGTTTTCCAGCAACGTCGACAAGTAGTCCGTGGTGAGCGAGGAAATCTGCACCGAGGAGAGGGCGACTGACGTCAGCGATGGCGAAGGGCCAGGAATACGAACGGCCCATAATAGATATCCTGAGGATCATAGTCCCATAACACCGCATGGGAGACCAGTTGGCGGCGGTCTGGGTCGGCTTATGACGGCGGGAACGTTGACTGTATAGCGCTGGTGTCGACCATGAGTCTATGGTTGGAAACGGTGTCAAGGATATAAAAACCATTCTTGCTTTGGTTTCCTGCAGCTGCGATGGTGGTAGGTGGTTTCTTCTGGCGTCATCTTCTAGGGAAATTGCATGGTTCCCTACATTTCTTGGCGTCGCTGCCGAACTGCTGATGGTAGAAACACCACGCTGGATTAGGCCTAGGGCTCGTACGTGTTGGTTGCGGTGGTTTCCTCCTTGCCAGAGCGTTGATTTCGTCGTCGTCGTTAGGAGGTGTTGCTGAAGAGTCTATGGAAGAGCAGCTGAAGGAGGAGAACGAAGACGATACTGATGATGCCCCGAGGCGGGATGCTTTGGAGGCCTCGTGGAGCTTCTGAGCCTTCGACAGGAGTTCGTTCATCGGAAGCGTGTCGGCGTCCGTCAATTGGGCCCTTACGTCCTGCGGCAGGCGTCGAAGGAAAATCTCGCGAGATAGGCTAATCTCGCACCGTCGGCCGTTACTGTCTGTCTCGGGAAGCATTAGCAGGCCGGTCAACTCGTCCCATACCTCGACAGGAGAGGTGTCACCAACGGGTTTTCCGGCGAGATCCAGGACCTTCTGTGCCCTTGCTAAAACGGAGAGTGAGTAGATACCGATTAGTTTCATTCTCAGTTCGTCGTAGGAAACTTGGCCAGCCTGGGTGTCGAGCCACGGGGAAATCTTGTCGAATACCTTCTCTGGGATGGAGGTGAGAACGATGTCAGCCTTGGCGCAGGAGTCGCTGAGCCTCGGAAGAGTACGTCTGCTCTCGGGAACCAGGAAGCGGTGTTGTGTTGAGAAAACGGCGGCAGTTTGACTTTGGGCGTGGAGGCGAGGCTGTTGGGCGTGATGGGCGGGTTGAATCCGCCATTGTGGTCAGTCGATGAGTCGGCGAAGAGGTGAGAAGTTGAGATGCCTACTGCCTTACAAACGCACCGAGGTGTGGGAACACCAAAGGACGAAGCTCACGCCTAAGGTAACGGAGTAAAAGAAGGTAGCACGGCTGTAATAAGTCCGTTAATGGCAAAGCCAAAACTGCTGATGCTACTTCAACTCCGGGGTCACCAGTTATAAGGATAGTGAGACGAGCTATCACCAACAACTGACAGTTTATTCAAACAGGTGCGAGAATATAATACAAGGTGCGGACGGATATGTAGCATGCGCGCTGGCGCCAATCTGGCTTGAACCAACCGCCACAAAATGTGTGTTTTTTCACACGTACAAATACTTGAAATACAAGTCAATGAAATAATGTAACGAGATAATAAATACATGAAATTATAGCTCTGAGGGAGCGGAAAAAATATATACAATTAGCCATAGTGTGGCGAAAGAAGAATTTAAATGAAATCGACAATTCGATGAGAATGCTGAACGACGGAGGGAGCGATGTCCTTACAGTCTTTAAAAATTTCTCAGTTTGCCTTCTTTGTGTTGCGCCTGTCTTTCATTTCTCTGACTATTGGTTTTGTTGAGAGTTTTATTATGATTGGAATATGATCTAATGCTGTAATTGGTCCTGGTGATAAATCTGCTTGAAGAAAGTGTATCATTAGAAACTCTGCTTGAAGGGAGCGTATAATTAGTAAACATACTTGAATGGAACGTTTCATTAAAAATCCTGCTTGAAGAGAACGTATAATTAGTAAACCTGCTTGATGGGAGTGTATAATTAAATACCTTACTTCAAGGGAGCACATTAATTAGATACCCTGCTTGGAGGAAGAGTATTATTACAAACACTGGTTAATGGGAGCTCATAATTAGAAACCCTGCTCAAAAGGAGATTGTCATAAAAAATCCTGATTGAAGACAGCGAATAAAAAACAACACACATTGAAGGGAGCGTATAATTATATATCCTTATTGAAGTGAGCTCAGGAATAAAATCCCAACTTGAAAGGAGAATATAATTAAAAACCCTGCTCGAAAGGAGTATATTTTTAGTAACTCTGCTTGAAAGGAGTGTATCATTAGAAACATTGCTTCAATGTAGCGTATATTAAGAAACCCTGCTTGACATAAGTGTATCATTAGAAACTGCCTCGAGGAAGCATCTCTTTTATAACCTTACTTGAATGAAACATATAATAAGAAACACTGCTTGAAGGGAGAATATAATTAGTAACCTTGCTTGAAAGGATCGTATAATTAGTAACTTGCTTCAGGGAGTGTATAATTAGAAACCCTGTTTGAAGGGAGCATATCAATAGAAACCCTACATGAAAGAAGCATATAATTAGTACAATACAGCTACAGCATAGGGGGATAGGATAGGTGGGGGAGTGGAGGGGAGGGGAAGATATGATTAGAAGGATTGGAGGGAATAGTGATAAAATGAAGTACAGTGAGAGGGGAAAAGATTGGGGCAGACCCATTAGCTCTTTGTTGTTGATTTTTTGTGCCAACATCATACCTTGTGGACTTTCAGGAGGCGAGTTCTCTTGCCAGCCTCCAAGGGACTTGTGTTTTCATGATTTTTCCTTTTCTGGGACCTGTCTATTTATTTATTTTTTTGTCTACTTTTGTTGTATTGTTTTATTTTAATACTCAAGATATGGTTCGCCACGAGCAATCTTTTTTCCACCAGGAATGCTCGTTTTGTGTGTTTGTTATTTCATCACTTGTTGAAAGTTCTGGGTATATGTTTTTTAATCTTTCCCAGACTTGTGTGGCTCTCATGTGGTACCTGACGTTTCCTGTTTCGAGATTGTATATGTTATGGAGTGTTTCGTTGTTTTCATTAATGTTATTATTATTGTTGCTATGGTTTAGGCCATGTATGTTTCTATATTAGAATCTGTGTAGGATTTTCATCTTTGATTGAGCCATTGTGCATGCTGGTGCTATTGGATATTCGAATAGAGGTCTTATTAGGCTTTTGCAGAGATTTATTATGTTTTTATCCAATAATTTGAAACGTTTTAATGATCCGTTTCTGTGTTTTGACAGTTCGGGGTTTTGTTCGCTATGACAGCTTATGCTAGTTCTTTTGATAGAGAGACCAAGGATTTTAACTTCGTTGTTAAATAGAATGTTTATGTTGTTTACTGTTATTGGTGCTGGTTTATTTTTTGATACTGATAAGAGTTGGAATTTGTTGCTGTGTGTTTTCATTTTCCACTTGTTTTCGTGTTCATTTATTCTTCTGATCTCTCTTTCTGTTTTTATTTTAAAAAATCTTTTGGAATTTGTAGGATGCATTATTACTTGTGTTATTTCATCTGCATAGGCATAGTTTCTGGCATATTCGTGGGTAGTTGGCATATCTGCTGTGTAGATAAAGCAAAGTGTTGGGGACAGTATGCTCCCCCCCCCCCTTTAGTACCCCCACTTTTAATATCTACCGTTTCTCCCAGTTTCCCATCTCTGCTACGTATTCTGACAGTGCTGTCTTATGTAGCTTGAGGGGAGTTTTTCCATTATCATTGGTAGTTCCACTTGAAGTATCTTATATATGAGGCCGTCTTGCCATACTTGTCAAATGCCTTAGAGATATCTCTACAGATGACACTGCATTGGTGTTTTTTATTTAGTTGGTTCATGACTATTGTTTCGTAAAGTACCATGGAGGCAGTTTCAGTGCTTCTCCCTCTCCTTTGTTATTTTCTAGGAGTCTCCTTAGTGTAGTGTTTATGATTTTTTCAAACACCTTTCCCGGCACTTCCAGTAGATTGATTGGCCTTCTGTTTGCTGGCAGTTTTGGGTCTTTCCCTGGTTTGGGGGAAGTATGAGTATTCCTTCTTTGTTTGGTTTTAGGTAATATCGCATTGAGATTGTTAGGTTTAATATTTGTTGGAGTCTTCTACATGCCCCCATTGGTAGTTTTGATAGCATTAACTTGTTTATGCCGCTTTTACCTGGTGCTTTGTGTTTAAATGCTTTCACTGCTTACATTATCTCGTGTATCTTTATGTCTGCTATTAGGAAGTTATTTTCAACCAGTCTTTGTAGATCTGGATTTTGATAGGGGGTTACATGTTCCTATTTCCTTGCAGGAAGTTGAGGACTTCTGTTTCTGTGTCTCTGTCGAAATTTGCATTTTCATGATCGATAATTTCGAATGTGCATGCCCATGTTTCGGATAGTAATTTGATTTGGTCTTCCATGTCTTCTACTTTATCACCGTTACTATTGATTAAGTTTGGTATTTTTCTTTTGGGTTTTCCCAGTAATATTTGTAGTTTTAACCAGAATTTCTCTGGGTCTTTGTATGTTCGTCCTAGTTTTATTATCGTGTTGTTCCAGTTTTCTCTGTATAATCTGTTGGATTCTTCAATTATTTCATTTTGAACGTGTCTTATTAGGGTGTATGTTATCCTTATCCACTTATGTGTGTATGATTGTAGGTAATTTAATTGTTGGGTGAATAATTTCAAGTAATTGCTATCTAGGGTGTATTTATGGTATGACATACTCTTTATTGGAGAGACTGTATCTATTGTTTCTGAGATGCCAGACAACCATTTGTTTATTGCTGAATTTATTGTGTTTTCTGTCGTAGTTTTATTGTTGTTTAGGTCTATTTGTTGTTCCTGTATGGCTATTTTCCTTGTTATTGTGTCTTTAAAGATTTCCCAGTACGCCTTCTTTGTGTCGCGTATGTCTTTCATTTCTCTGACTATTGGTTTTGTATGAGAGTTTTATTATGATTGGAATATGATCTAATGCTGTGGTACCTGGTGATAAACCTGCTAGAAGGAAGTGTATTATTAGAAACTCTGCTTGAAGGTAGCGTATAATTAGTAAACATACTTGAATGGAACGTTTCATTAAAAATCCTGCTTGAAGAGAACGTATAATTAGTAAACCTGCTTGATGGGAATGTATAATTAAATACCTTGCTTTAAGGGAGCATAAAATTTGAAAATCTGCTTGGAGGAAGAGTATCAAAAGGAGATTATCGTAAAAAATTCTGATTGAAGACAGCGAATAATAAACAACACATACTGAAGGGAGCATATCATTATATATCCTTATTGAAGTGAGCTCATAAATAAAAACCCAGCTTGAAAGGAGAATATAATTAAAAACCCTGCTCGAAGGAAGCATATTTTTAGCAACTCTGCTTGAAAGGAGTGTATCATTAAAAACTTTGCTTCAAGATAGCGTATATTAAGAAACCGTGCTTAACATAAGCGTATCATTAGAAACTGCCTTGAGGGAGTGTCTCATTTATAACCCTACTTGAAGGGAACATATAATCAGAAACACTGCTTGAAGGGAGGTTATCATTAAAAATCCTACTTGAAGGGAATGTATAAATAGAAACCCTGCTTGAAGGAAGAATATAATTAGTAACCTTGCTTTAAAGGATCGTATAGTTAGTAACTTGCTTGAGGAAACATATAATTAGAAACCCTGTTTGAGGGGAGCATATAATTAGTAACCCTGCTTGATGGAGCGTATAATTAAAAACCATGTTATAGGTGTGCTTATAATTAGTAATCCTGCTTGAAGGAAGCGTATAGTTAGTAAACCTGCTTGAAATGAACGTATGAATAGAAACCCTGCTTGAAGGGAGCATATCATAAAGAACCATGCTTGAAGGATATGAATCATCAGAAACCCTGCTTGAATGGAGTTTATAATTAGAATCCCTACTTGGAGGGAGCCTATAATTTGTAATCCTGCTTGAAGGGAGACTATAATTTAAAACCTTCTTGAATGGAGCGTATAATTAGAAACCCTGCTAAAATGGAGTATATAATTAGAATCCCTTATTGAAGGGTACATATAATTATAAACCCTGCTTGAAGGGAACTTATCGTTAGTAACCATGCTTGAATGGAGTGTGTCACTAAAACCCCTGCTTGAAGGGTGCGTATCATTATAATCCTTGCTTGAAGGGAGTGTGTCACTAAAACCCCTGCTTGAAGGGTGCGTATCATTATAATCCTTGCTTGAAGGGAGTGTATAATTAGTAAATATGCTTGAAAAGAGGGTATAATCCGAACACCTTGCATGAAGGAAGTGTATGATTAGAAACCCTGCTTGAAGTGAGCGTAACATAAGAAACCCTGCTTGAAGGGAGCATATCATTAGAAACACTGATTGAAGGGTATTTTATAACTAAATACCCTGCTTCTAAGCAGCTTATGATTATAAAACCTGGTTGAAAGCGTATCATTAGAAACCCTCTTGAAGGTAGCGTATCATTAGAAACTTTACTTGAAGAGAGTGTGTAATTAGTAAACATGCTTGAAGAGAGCATATAATTAGAATACCCTGCATGAAGGGAGAGCATAATTAGTCACGCTGCTTAGAGGAAGCGTATATGTACAAACCTTGCTTGAAAGGCCGTAAAATTAGAAACACTGCTTGGAAGATGCGCATCATTAAAAACCTTGCTTGAAGGGAGCGTATTATTAAAAACCTTTCTTGAAGAGTGTTTAATTAGTAAAGCTGCTTGAAAAGAGCTTATGATTAGAGACCCTGCTTGAAGGAAGCATAAAATTAGTTACCCGGCTTAGAGAGTGCATATGATTAGAGACCCTGCATAAAGGGAACATATAATTAGTAACCCTACTTGACAGGAGCATATTATGAGAAACCAAGATTGAAGGGAATTGTATAATTAGATACCTAGCTTGAAGAGAGGTTATAATTAGAAATCCTGCTTGAACTGGGCGTATCATTAGAAACCCTCTTGAAGGGAGTGTATCTTTAGAGGCCTTTCTTGAAGGAAGTGTATGATTAGTAAACAGGCTTGAAAAGAGCATATAATCAGAAAACTTGCATGAAGGAGTGTATTATCAGAAACCATGCTTGAAGGGAGCGTATTATATTAAACCCTACTTGAAAGGAGCGTATAAATAATCACCCTGGTTGAAGGGTGAGTATCATTAGAAACCTTGCTTGAAATGAGCGTATCATTAGAAACTCTACTTGAAGAAGAAAGTATAATAAGTAAACCTGCTAGAAAAGTGTTTATGATTATGTACCCTGCTTTAAGGGAGCGTATAATTAGTAACCCTGCTAGGAGAGTGTGTATAATTAAAAGCACTGCATAAGGGGAACATATAATTAGTAAGCCTCCTTGAAGAACGGATATCATTGGAAACCCTGCTCTAGTATAACATATAATTAAAAATCCTGCTTGAATGAAGCGTATCATTAGAATCCTGCTTGAAGAGAGCATGCTATTAGAAACTCTGCTTGAAGGGAGCATATAAATGGTAACCCTGCTTGGAGAGTGCTTATAATTAGAAACCCTGCTAGGAGAGTGTGTATAAGTAAAAGCACTGCATAAGGGGAACATATAATTAGTAAGCCTCCTTGAAGAACGGATATCATTGGAAACCCTGCTCTAGTATAACATATAATTAAAAATCCTGCTTGAATGAAGCATATCATTAGAATCCTGCTTGAAGAGAGAATGTTATCAGAAACTCTGCTTGAAGGGAGCATATAATTGGTAACCCTGCTTGGAGAGTGCTTATAATTAGAAACCCTGCATGAGGGAAATGTATAATTAGAAACCGTGCTTGAAGGACGCATATCATTAGAAACCCTGCTTTAGTCTAACATATAATCAGAAATCCTGCTTGAAGGGAGTGTAGCATTAGAATCCTGCTTGAAAGGATCATGTAATTAAAAACTCTGCTTGAAGGGAGCGTATAATTAGTAACCCTGCATGGAAGAAGCTTATAATTAGCAAGCCAGCTTAAATGCTGAGAATGATTATAAAACCTTGCTGTAGGGAAGAGTATAATTAGAAACCTGGCTTGCGGGGGGCATATAATAAGAATTGCTACTTGAAGGGGGCGTATAATTAGAAATCCTACTTAAACGGCTCTAATAATTAGGAATACTCCTTGAAGGGAGCGTATCATTAGAAACCCTATTCATATAATTGGAAATCCTACTGGAGGGGATCATATCATTACAAACTCTTCTTGAATGGAAAGAATGAATAAAAACCATGCTTGAAGGGAGCATATAATTAGTAACCAAGGTTGAAAGGAGCATATAATTAGTAACCAAGGTTAACATATAATTAGTAACCCTGCCATCAGGAAGCATACAATTAGGATATAATCTTGAAGGGAGCCTATAATTAGGAAACCTGCTCGAAGGGAACGTATGAAAAATAGAAACCCTGCTTGAAGGGAGCATATACTGTAATTAGAAACCATGCTTGAAGGGTGCTTATCATTGGAAACCTTGCTTGAGGGGAGCTTATCTTTAGAAACCTTGTTTAAAGGGAATGTATAATTATTACACCTACTTGAAGATGTGTATAATTAGAAACCCCGTTTGAAGGGAGCGTTTACTTAGAAACCCTGCTTGAAATGCACGTAACATTAGAAACCCTGCTTGCAGGAATAAATAATCAGAAACCCTACTGGAGGGGATTATATCATTACAAACCTTGCTTTAGTGGAAAGTACAAATGAAATCCTGCTTGAAGGGAGCATATGATTAGTAACCAAGGTTGAAGGAAGCATATAATTTATAACCCTGCCTTTAAGATGTGTAAAATTAGGAAATCGTCTTAAAGGCAGCATATAGTTAGTAAACCTGCTTAAAAGGATTGTATAATTAGAAACAATTCTTAAAGGGAGCATATAATCAGTAACTCTGCCTGAAGGGACCATCTAATTAGAGATCCTGCATGGAAGGAGCATATAATTAGAAACCCCACTTGGAAGGAGTGTATAATTAGAAACCCTACTTGAAGGTACCGTATAATTAGAAACCTTTCGTGAAGGGAAAGTATCATTGTAACCCTGCTTGAAGAGAGTGCATAATTAGAAACCCTGCTTGAAATGTACGTATTAGAAACCCTGCTTGAAGGGAGTGTATCACTAGAAACCATGCTTGAATGGAGCATATCATCAAAAAAACTCCTATAAGGGAGCGTATCATTAAAAAAAAAACCTGCTTAAAAGGAACATATAATTAGAAACACTGCTTGAAGTGAGTATATCATGAGAAAACCTACTTCAAGGGTACATATCATTAGAGACCCTGGTTGAAGGGGATTGTATAATTAGATACCCTGCTTAAAGGGAGATTATAATTAGAAGGCCTGCTTGAACAGTGTTTATCATCAGAAACCTTGCTTGAAGAGAGTGTATAATTAATAAACAAACTTGAAAAGAGCGTATAATTAGAACACCCTGCATGAAGGGATTGTAAATTTAGTAACCATGCTTAAAGGGAGTGTATAATTAGAAACTATGCTTGAAGAAAACGTATCTTAAGAAACCATGCTTGAAAGGAGAGTATAATTAAAAACCCTGCTTGATGGGTACGAATCATTAGAAATCTTGCTTGAAGCGAGGATGTCAGTAGATACCCTACTTGAAGAGAGGGTATAATTAGTAAATATGCATGGAATGAGTGTATGATTAAAATCCTGCTTGATGGGAGTGTGTAATTAGTAACCCTGCTTGGAGAGAGCGTATAATTAGAAACTCTGCATAAAGGAAACGTATAATTAGCAAGCCTGCCTCAAAGAAGCATATTAGAAACATGAGCTCTAATCTAACATATAAACAAAAATCCTGCTTAAAGTGAGTGTAGCATTAGAAATCCGTCTTGAAGGAAGCATGTAATTAGCATCCCTGCTTGGAGAGAGGATACAATATGTAACACTGCTTGGAGGGAGCTTATATTTTGAAGTTTGGCTTGAATGGTGAGAATAATTAGAAACCATGCTCGAAACATGCTAAAAATTAGAAAACCTGCTTGAAGGGGCCGTATAATTAGAAACCCTATTTGAAAGGAGCTAATAATTAGAAACCATACTTGAATGGAACGTTTAATTAAAAAACCTGCTTGAAGGGAGCGTATAATTAGTAAACATGCTTGAAGGAAGTATATAATTAGAAACCTTGCTTCAAGGCAGCATATAATTGGAAACCCTACTGGAAGGAAGAGTATCACTACAAACCATGGTTGAAACTAGCGTATAATTAGAAACCCTGCTTAAAAGGAAAGTATCATTAAAACCCGGACATGAAGGAGCATATAATTAGAATCCTTGTTTGAAGGGAACATATTGTTAGCAACTCTGATTGAAGGGACTGTATCATCAGAAACACTGCTTCCAGGTAGCATATATTTAGAAACCTTGCTTGACATGAGTGTATCGTTAGAAACACTCCCTCGAGGGAGCGTATCATTTATAACCCTACTTGAAGGGAACATACAATCAGAAATACTGCTTGAGGGAAGTATATCATTAGAAACCCTGCTTGCAAGGAATGTATAAATAGAAGCCATGCTTGAAGGTAGCATATAATAAGTAACCTTGCCTGAAAGGATCGTATAATTAGTAACCTACCTTCAGGGATTGTATAATTACCATCCTACCTTCAGGGAGCGTATAACTAGAAACCCTGCTTGAAGGGATCATATAATTAGTAACCCTGCTCCATGGGAGTGTATAATATGAAACCTTACTGAAGTTGAGCTTATAATCAGTAATCCTGCTTGAAGGGAGCGTATAATTGGTAAACCTGCTGGAAATGAACGTACGAATAGAAACCCTGCTTGAAGGGAGCGTATCATTTGGAACCATACTTGACGGGTATGTATAATAAGAAACCCTGCTTGAATGGAGTTTAAAATTAGAGGCCCTGCTTGAAGGGAACGTATAATTTGTAACCCTGCTTGAAGGGAACGTATAATTTGTAATCCTGCTTGAAGGGACACTATAATTCAAAACCTTCTTGAATGGAGCATATAATTAGAAACCCTACTTAAAGGTGGCCAATAATTAAAAAAAAGCCGTATCATTAGAAACCCTGCTTCAAAAGAGTGAACAATTAGAATCTCTTATTGAAGGTTACGTATAGTTAGAAACCCTACTTGAAGGGAGCGTATCATTAGTAACTATGCTTGAATGGACTGTATCATTAGAAACCATACTTGAAGGGAGCATATCATTAGAGACCCTGCTTAAAGAGGACATATGATTAGAAACCGTACTTGAAGTGAGCGTATCATAAGGAACCCTGCTTGAATGGAGCATATCATTTGAAACACTGATTGATGGGATTGTATAATTATATAATTATAAACTTTGGTTGAATAGTGCGTATCATTAAACCATGTTGAAGGTAGCATATAATTAGGTACTTTGTTTGAAAAGAGTGTATAATTAGTAAGCATGCTTAAAGAGAATTATATTTAGAAAACCCTGCATGAAGGGACCCATTGTTAGTGAAAGCAGTGAAAGCATTTAAACACAAAGCACCAGGTAAAAGCGGCATAAACAAGCTAATGCTATCAAAAGTACCAATGTTTGCATGTAGAAGACTCCAACAAATATTAAACCTAAAAATCTCAATGGGATATCACCTAAAACCAAACATAGAAGGAATACTCATACTTCCTTCAAACCAGGGAAAGACCCAAAACTGCCAACACACAGAGGGCCAATCACTATGCTGGAAGTGCCGGGAAAAGTGTTTGAAAAAATCATAAACAAAAGACTAGGGAGATTCCTAGAAAATATCAATAAATACTACAAACACCAACACAGTTCCAGGAGAGGGAGAAGCACTGAAACTGCCTTCATGGCAATTTAGGAAACAATAGTCATGAACCAACTAAATAAAAAACACCAATGCAATGTCATCTGCAGAGATATCTCTAAGGCATTTGACAAAGTATGGCATAACGGCCTCAAATATAAGATACTTCAATTAGAACTACCAATGATAATAGAAAAACTCCTCTCAAGCTACATAAAAGACAGAACTGTCAGAATACATAGCAGAGATGGGAAACTGGGAGAAACAATAGATATTAAAAGTGGGGTACTACAGGGGGTTGCATACTGTCCCCAACACTTTATAATCTACACAGCAGATATGCCACCTAACCCCGAATATGACAGATTTAGGCCTATGCAGATAACATAACATAAGTAATAATGCATCCTACAAATTCCAAAAGATTTTTTAAAATTATACAGAAAGAGAGATCAAAAGATTAAATGAATACGAAAACAAGTGGAAAATAAAAACAAACAGCAACAAATTCCAACTCTTATCAGCATCAAAAAATAAACCAGCACCAATAACAGTAAACAACATAAATATTCTATTTAACAACGAAGTTAAAATCCTTGGTCTCTCTATCAAAAGAACTGGCATAAGCTGCCATATCAAACAAAAACTCGAACTGTCAAAACAGAAATGGAGCATCAAAACGTTTCAAACTATTGGATAAAAACATAATAAATCTCTGCAAAAGACTAATAAGAACTCTATTCGAATATAAAATAGCACCAGTATGCACAATGGCTCAATCAAAGATGAAAACCCTACAAAAATTACAAAATGGAAAGACTAGAAACATACATGGCCAAAACCATAACAACAATAATAATAGCATTAATGAAAACAACGAAACACTCCTCAACATACAATTTCGAAACAGTAAACGTCAGGTACCACAGCAGATCCACAAGAGCCTGGGAAAGATTAAAAAACATATACCCAGTAATTGCAACAAGAAGTGATGAAATTACAGACACCCAAAACGAGCATTCCTGGTGGAAAAAGGATAGCGCCTTTCATTGCTCATGGCGAACCAAATCCAGAGTATTAAAATAAAACAATAAAACCAAAGTAGACAAACAAATAAATAAACAAGCCCCATAAAAGGAAAAATCATGAAAACACAAGTCCGTCGGAGGCTGGCTAGAGTACTCACCTCCTGGAAGTCCACTAGGCATGATGTTGGCACAAAAAATCAACAACAAAGAGCTATTGGGTCTGCCCCAAACTTTTCCCCTCCAACTGTACTTCATTTGAACACTTTTCCCTCAATCCTACCAATCCTAATCCCCCCCCCCCTCCACTCCTCCACCTATCCTATCCCCTTACACTGTAGCTGCAGTGAACTAATTATATGCTTCTTTCAAGTAGGATTTCTAATCATATACTTCCTTTAAGCAGGGTTACTAATTATATTTTCCCTTCAAGCAGGGTTTGTAATTGTATGCTCCCTTCAAGCAGGGTTTCTAATTATATACTTATTTCAAGCAGGGTTTCTCATGATATGCACCGGTCAAGAAGAGCTTTTAATGATACGCTCCATTCAAGCAGGGTTCTTGATGATACATTCCATTCAAGTAGGTTTTCTAAGCAGGGTTACTAATTATACACTCCCTTCTAGCAGGGGTTCAAATGATATGCTCTCTTTAAGCAGAGTTTCTAATGATACAATCTCTTCAAGCAGGGTTTTTAATGACAGGCTCCTTTCAAGCAGGGTTTCTAATCATAATCTCCCTTTAAGCAGGATTACTAATTATATGCTCTCTTCATGCAAGGTTTAAAATGATACACTCCTTGAAGGAGTATCTCTAATTTTACGCTCTCTTCAAGAAGGATTTGTAATTATACACTCTCTTTAAGATGGGTTACTAATGATACGCTACCTCCAAGCAGAGTTGCTAATGATACGTTTGCTTTTAGCAGGTTTTCTAAATATATGCTCCCTCACAGCAGGGTTGCTAATGATACACTTCGTTCAAGCAGGGTTCCTAGTGATGTGCTTCCTTCAAGCAGGGTTACTAATTATTTGTTCCATTAAAGCAGGGTTTCTAATGAAACACCCCTTTGAAGCAGGGTTTTTAATAGACTCCCTTCAAGCAGGGTTACTATTTACACGCTCCTTTAGGCTGGGTTACTAATTATACTCTCTTTCAAGCAGGATCTCTAATGATCCGCTCCCTTCAAGCAGCGTTTTTAATGATATGCTCCCGTCAAGCGTAGTTTCTAATGATACGCTCCCTTCAAGAAGAGTTTCTATTAATATGCTCGCTTTAAGAAGGTTTTCTAATTATATGACCATTTCAAGCTGGGTTACTAATCATGCTTGCCCTTCAAGCAGGGTTTCTAATCCTATGCTCCTTTCAAGTGGGATTTCTAATTATATGCTCCCTTCAAGCAGGGTTTCTAATTATATGATCCCGTCCAGCAGAGTTTCTAATGATACACTCCCTTATAGCAGGTTTTTCTAATTATATGCTCTCTTCAAACAGGGTAACTAATTATACGCTCCCTTCAAGCAGGGTTTCTATTGATATGCTCAATTCAAGCAGAGTTTCTAATTATACGCTCTCTTCAAGCGGTGTTTCTATTGATACTGTCCCCTGAAGCAGGTTTTTTAATAATTTTATACACTCCCTTAGAGCATGGCTACTAATATTTTCGGTCTTTAGAAACAGGGATTCTAATTATATAGTACATTCAAGCAGAGTTACGCATTTTATGGTCCCTTCAAGCAGGGTTTCTAATGATACGCTTGATTCAAGTAGGTTTTCTAGCATTACTCTCCATTCAAGCATGGTTACTAATTATACACTTCCTACAAGCAGAGTTTCTAATGATGTGCTCCCTTCAATCAGAGTTTCTGATGATACGCTCTCTTTAAGAATGGTTTCTAATTATAAGCTCCCTTTCAATTAGGGTTACTAATTATATGCTCCCTTCAAGCAGTGTTTCTAATGATATAGTCTTCACAAGCATAGTTCGTAATTATAAACTCTCTTCAAGCAGGATTACTAATTATATTCTCACTTCATGCAGGGTTTGTAATAATACACTCCTTTTCACAGGGTTACTCATTATGCGCTCCTTTCAAGCATGGTTTCTGATGATATGCTGCCTCCATGCAGGGTTTCCAATAATACACTCCCTTCAAGCAAGGTTTTCAATGATATGCTCCCTTGGAATAGTGTTTCTAATGATAAGGTCTCTTCAAGCAGGGTTGCTAATTAGAAGACCTGTTCAAGTAGGGTATCTTAATATATGCCCCCTTCAAGAAAGGATTCTAATTATAATGTCTTTTCAAGTAGAGTTTCTAATTATGTTAATTAGGTTTCCAAATTATACTCACCATTCAAACCAAATTTCTAATTATAAGCTCCCTCAAGAAGGGTTACTAATTATATGCTCCCTTCAAGCAAAAATTCTAATTACATGCTCCCTTCAAGCAGGATTTCTAATGATACGCTCCTTTTAAGCAGGATTTTTGTTTATACATTATTAGAGATCGCTTCCTGAAAGCAGGGTTACTAATTATATGCCCCCTTCAAGCTGGGTTACTAATTACATGCTTAATTCAAGCAGGGTTTTTATTCATAACCTGTTCAATCAGGGTTTCTAATGATATACTACTTTCCCGTAGGGTTTCTAATCATATGCTCCCTTCAAACAGGCTTTTTAATGATATGCTCACGTTCAGTAGGGTTTCTAATGATGCGCTACTTTGAAGCAAGATTTCTAATGATATGCTCCATTCAAGCAGGGTATATAATAACACACTTCCTTATAGCAGGGTTTCTAACGATATTCTCCCTTTAAGGAAGGTTCCTAATTAAACCTGTCTTCAAACTGGGTTTCTAATCACAAACCTCCCTCAAGAAAGGTTTCTAATGATACGCTCCTTCAGAACAGGAGTGCTAATTATGCTTGCACTTAATCAGGATTTCTTATGATACTATCCCTTTATTCCTAGTTTCTAATGATACTTTCCCTTCAACCAGGGTTTGCAATGATACTCTTCCTTCAAGCAGGGTTTTCTAATTATACCCTGCCTTGAAGCAAGGTTTCCAATTATACGCTCCCTTCAAGTAGGTTTACTAATTATATATCCCTTCAGGCAGGGTTTCCAATTAAATGTTCCATTCAAGCATGTTAACTAATTATACGCTCACTTCAAGTAGAGTTCCTAATTATAGGCTTGCTTCAAGCAGGTTTAGTAATTATATGCATTTAAATTAGGGTTTCTAATGATATACTACCCTCAAGCAAGGTTTCTAATCATTTGCTTCCTTCAATCAGGGTTATGAATTATATGCTAACTTCAAGAAGGGTTTGTGAATATATACTCCCTTCAAGCAGGGTTACTAATTATATTCTCCATTAAAGCATGGTTTATAATTATACGCTCCTTCAAGCAGGGTTTCTTATGATATGCTCTTTTCAAGAAGATTTTCTAATGATACACTCCCTTCAAGCAGGGTTTCTAATGATATGTTTGCATCAAGCAGGTTTTCTAATTATATGCTTCATTTAAGCAGAGCTAGCAATTATATTTTCTCATCAAGAAGGGTTTCTAATGATATGTTCCTTACAAGCAGAGTTTCTATTAATACACTCTCTTCAAGCAGGGTTTCTAATGATATGCTCCCTTCAAACAGGGGTTTTTAATCATAATCTCCCTTTAAGCAGGATTACTAATTATATGCTCTCTTCATGCAAGGTTTAAAATGATACACTCCTTGAAGGAGTATCTCTAATTTTACGCTCTCTTCAAGAAGGATTTGTAATTATACACTCTCTTTAAGATGGGTTACTAATGATACGCTACCTCCAAGCAGAGTTGCTAATGATACGCTTGCTTTTAGCAGGTTTTCTAAATATATGCTCCCTCACAGCAGGGTTGCTAATGATACACTCCGTTCAAGCAGGGTTCCTAGTGATGTGCTTCCTTCAAGCAGGGTTACTAATTACTTGTTCCATTAAAGCAGGGTTTCTAATGAAACACCCCTTTGAAGCAGGGTTTTTAATAGACTCCCTTCAAGCAGGGTTACTATTTACATGCTCCTTTAGGCTGGGTTACTAATTATACTCTCTTTCAAGCAGGATCTCTAATGATCCGCTCCCTTCAAGCAGCGTTTTTAATGATATGCTCCCGTCAAGCGTAGTTTCTAATGATACGCTCCCTTCAAGAAGAGTTTCTATTAATATGCTCGCTTTAAGAAGGTTTTCTAATTATATGACCATTTCAAGCTGGGTTACTAATCATGCTTGCCCTTCAAGCAGGGTTTCTAATCCTATGCTCCTTTCAAGTGGGATTTCTAATTATATGCTCCCTTCAAGCAGGGTTTCTAATTACATGATCCCGTCCAGCAGAGTTTCTAATGATACACTCCCTTATAGCAGGTTTTCTAATTATATGCTCTCTTCAAACAGGGTAACTAATTATACGCTCCCTTCAAGCAGGGTTTCTATTGATATGCTCAATTCAAGCAGAGTTTCTAATTATACGCTCTCTTCAAGCAGTGTTTCTATTGATACTGTCCCCTGAAGCAGGTTTTTTAATAATTTTATACACTCCCTTAGAGCATGGCTACTAATATTTTCGGTCTCTAGAAACAGGGATTCTAATTATATAGTACATTCAAGCAGAGTTACGCATTTTATGGTCCCTTCAAGCAGGGTTTCTAATGATACGCTTGATTCAAGTAGGTTTTCTAGCATTACTCTCCATTCAAGCATGGTTACTAATTATACACTTCCTACAAGCAGAGTTTCTAATGATGTGCTCCCTTCAATCAGAGTTTCTGATGATACGCTCTCTTTAAGAATGGTTTCTAATTATAAGCTTCCTTCAAGTAGGGTTACTAATTATATGCTCCCTTCAAGCAGTGTTTCTAATGATATAGTCTTCACAAGCATAGTTCGTAATTATAAACTCTCTTCAAGCAGGATTACTAATTATATTCTCACTTCATGCAGGGTTTGTAATAATACACTCCTTTTCACAGGGTTACTCATTATGCGCTCCTTTCAAGCATGGTTTCTGATGATATGCTGCCTCCATGCAGGGTTTCCAATAATACACTCCCTTCAAGCAAGGTTTTCAATGATATGCTCCCTTGGAATAGCGTTTCTAATGATAAGGTCTCTTCAAGCAGGGTTGCTAATTAGAAGACCTGTTCAAGTAAGGTATCTTAATATATGCCCCCTTCAAGAAAGGATTCTAATTATAATGTCTTTTCAAGTAGAGTTTCTAATTATGTTAATTAGGTTTCCAAATTATACTCACCATTCAAACCAAATTTCTAATTATAAGCTCCCTCAAGAAGGGTTACTAATTATATGCTCCCTTCAAGCAAAAATTCTAATTACATGCTCCCTTCAAGCAGGATTTCTAATGATACGCTCATTTTAAGCAGGATTTTTGTTTATACATTATTAGAGATCGCTTCCTGAAAGCAGGGTTACTAATTATATGCCCCCTTCAAGCTGGGTTACTAATTACATGCTTAATTCAAGCAAGGTTTTTATTCATAATCTGTTCAATCAGGGTTTCTAATGATATACTACTTTCCAGTAGGGTTTCTAATCATATGCTCCCTTCAAACAGGCTTTTTAATGATATGCTCACGTTCAGTAGGGTTTCTAATGATGCGCTACTTTGAAGCAAGATTTCTAATGATATGCTCCATTCAAGCAGGGTATATAATAACACACTTCCTTATAGCAGGGTTTCTAACGATATTCTCCCTTTAAGGAAGGTTCCTAATTAAACCTATCTTCAAACTGGGTTTCTAATCACAAACCTCACTCAAGAAAGGTTTCTAATGATACGCTCCTTCAGAGCAGGAGTGCTAATTATGCTTGCACTTAATCAGGATTTCTTATGATACTATCCCTTTATTCCTAGTTTCTAATGATACTTTCCCTTCAACCAGGGTTTGCAATGATACTCTTCCTTCAAGCAGGGTTTTCTAATTATACCCTGCCTTGAAGCAAGGTTTCCAATTATACGCTCCCTTCAAGTAGGTTTACTAATTATACATCCCTTCAGGCAGGGTTTCCAATTAAATGTTCCATTCAAGTATGTTAACTAATTATACGCTCACTTCAAGTAGAGTTCCTAATTATAGGCTTGCTTCAAGCAGGTTTAGTAATTATATGCATTTAAATTAGGGTTTCTAATGATATACTATCCTCAAGCAGGGTTTCTAATCATTTGCTTCCTTCAATCAGGGTTATGAATTATATGCTAACTTCAAGAAGGGTTTGTGAATATATACTCCCTTCAAGCAGGGTTACTAATTATATTCTCCATTAAAGCATGGTTTATAATTATACGCTCCTTCAAGCAGGGTTTCTTATGATATGCTCTTTTCAAGAAGATTTTCTAATGATACACTCCCTTCAAGCAGGGTTTCTAATGATATGTTTGCATCAAGCAGGTTTTCTAATTATATGCTTCATTTAAGCAGAGCTAGTAATTATATTTTCTCATCAAGAAGGGTTTCTAATGATATGTTCCTTACAAGCAGAGTTTCTATTAATACACTCTCTTCAAGCAGGGTTTCTAATGATATGCTCCCTTCAAACAGGGTTTTTATTTATGGGCTGCCTCCAAGCAGGGTTACCTATTAACCGCTCCTATCAATGCAATGTTTCTGATAATACACTCCTTCAAGCAGGGTTTCAAATTATACTCTCTCTTCTAAGAGGGTTTCTTATACACTCCCTTCAAGCAGGTTTACTGATTATATGCTCCTTTTAATAAGAGTTTCTAATGATACCTTCATTTCAAGCAGGTTTTTAAATATACGCTCCCTTACAGCAAGATTTCTAATGACACACTCCATTCATGCAGTGTTCCTAATGATGTGCTCACTTCAAGCAGGGTTACTAATTTTACGCTTCCTTACAGTAGGGTTTCTAATGATACGCTCCCTTCAAGCAGGGTTCCTAATTAGAAACTCCCTTCAAAGAAGGTTACTAATTATATTCTCCTTTCAAGAAGTGTTTCTAATGATACACTCCTTCAAGCAGGGTTTCTAATTATATTATCCTTTCAAGCAGGGTATCTAATCTTACACTCCCTTCAAGCAGGGTTTTTAATCATAAAACCCCTTTAAGTAGGGTTTCTAATTAGACGTCACCGTCATAGAGTGTTTCTAAATATATGCTCCCTCTAAGAAGGGTTTTTAATTATAAGCCACCTTCAAACAAGGTTTCTAAACATATGCCCATCAAGCAGTGTTACTAATTATATGCTCTCTTCAAGCAGCGTTTCTAACTACATACTCCCTTCAAGCATTATTTCTAATGATACGCTCCCTTTAAGCAGGATTTCTAATTACACCTCAGACTAGTATAGGGTTTTTAATGATATGTGCCTTTCAATCAGGTTTACTAATTATATGCTCACTTCAAGCAGGGTTTCTAATTATACACACTATTCAATCAGGGTTAATTATGATACTTTCCCTTCACGAAAGGTTTATGATGATATGGTACCTTCAAGTTGAGTTTCTAATTAAACATTCCATTTAAGGAGGGTTTCACATTATACGCTCCCTTTAAGCAGGTTTAATAAGTACACGCTCCTTTCAAACAAGGTTTCTAAAGATAAGCTCAACCAAGGTTTCTAATGATAGGCACCCTTTTAGCAGGGTTTTTACGCTCATTTTAAGCAACATTATTATTCTACATTCCTTTTAAGCAGATTTTCTAATAATGCACTCCTTTCAAGCAGATTTCCTAACTATACATTTCCTGATGGCAGCGTTACTAATTACATGCTTCCTTCAAGCTGGGTTACTAATTATATGCTCCCTTCAAGCAGGGTTTTTTTTATAGTTCCCGTTAAATCAAGGTTTCTAATGATATACTACCTTCCAGTAGCGTTTCTAATCATATGCTCCTTTCAACCAGGTTTTTAATGATACGGTCACGTTAAGTAGGGTTTCTAATGACAGGCTACTTTGAAGCATGGTTTCTAATGATATGCTGGATCCATTCAAGCAGGGTATCTAATAACACACTCCCTTAAAGCAGGGTCTCTAATGATACGCTTCCTTCAAGCAGGGTTCCTAATTATAAGATCCCTTCAAGCTGGGTTTCTAATTACAAGTGTCCCTCAAGGATGGTTGCTAATTAGGCGTACACTTCAATCAAGATTTCTAAGGATACTATCCCTTTAACCCTGGTTTCCAATGATACTTTCCCTTCAACCGGGGTTTCTAATGATATTCTTCCGTCAAGCAGAGTTTTCTAATTATACGCTACTTTGAAGCAAGGTTTACAATTATACGCTCCTTTTAAGCAGGTTTACTAATATTAAGCTCCCTTCAAGCAGGGGTTCTAATTGTGCACTGCCTTGAAGCAGGTATACTAATTATATGCTCATTTCAATCAGTGTTTCTAATGATACACTCCCCTCAAGCAGGGTTCCTAATCATATGCTCCCTTCAAAGAATTATATGCTAACTTCATACAGGGTTTGCGAATATATGCTCCCTTCAAGCAGGGTTACTAATTACACTCTTCATTAAAGCATGGTTACTTATCATATGTTTGCTTCAAGTAGGTTTGTAATTGTACACTCCATTTTAGCAGGGTTACTAATTATACGCTCCAATCAAGCAGGGTTTCTAATGATATGCTCCCATCAGGCAGTTTCTACTGATACACTCTTTCCAAGCAGAGTTTCTAATGATACACTCCCTTCAAACAGGGTTTATAATTACAAGCTTCCTTTAAGCAGGGTTACTAATTATACGTTCCTTGTAAGCAAGGTTCCGGATGATACACCTTAAAGTTGGGTTTTTAATTATACGCTCTTTTCAAAGAGGGTTTCTTATTGTACGCTACCCTAATTAAATGCTTATTTCAGGAAGAGTTTTTAATGATACCTCCACTTCAAGCTGGTTTTCTAAATATACGCTCCCTTACAGCAAGTTTTCCAATGCTATGCTCCCTTCATGCATCATAAGTAAGTAATTATACGCTCCTTTAACGCAGGGAATCTAATTATACACTCCCTTCAAGAAGGTTTAATTATACGCTCCCTTAGAGCAGAGGTTCTAATTATACGCTCCCTTCAAGAAGGGTTTCTTATGATATGCTGCCTGAAATAGGGTTTCTAATAATACGCTTCCTTCAAGCAGGGTTTTCAATGATACGCTCCCTTCAAGCAGGGTTTTCAATGATAGGCATCCTTCAAGCAGTATTTCTAATGATACGCTACTTTCCAGCAGGATTTTTAATTATATGTAGACTAGTATAGGGTTTCTAATGATATATATCCTTCAAGCAGGGTTACTACTTGTATGTTCATTTTATGCAGGGTTTCTAATTATGCGCTTTGTCAAAGCAGGGTTGCTAATTATACGCTCCTCTCAAGCAGGGTATCTGTTCATACGGTCTTGTATAGCAAGTTTACTAAGAATACACACTCTCCAAGTAGGGTTTCTAATGATACCCTCCCTTCAAGAAAGGTTCCTAATGATACACACTCTTCAAGTAGGGTGACTAATTATACGCTCCTTTACAGTAGAGTTTATAATTATATGCTCCCTTCAAGCGGTTTCTAATTATACGGTCCCTTGAAGTAGGGTTTTCTAATTGCACACTCTCTTCAAGCAGGTTTACTAATTACACGTTCTCTTCATGCAGGGTTTCTAATTATAAGCTCCCTTCATGCAGGGTTTCTAATTATACACTCTTTTCAACCAGGGTTAATAATACTTTCCCTTTAAGAAAGGGTAATGTTATGCTACTTTTAGGTTTCTAATTATACGCTTCTTACAGGCAGGGTTTCTAATCATATGCTCCTTTCAAGCAGAATTACTAATTATATGCCCTCTTCAAGAATTGTTTCTAAACATACGCTTCCTTCAAGCAGGTTTACTCATTATACAGTAGGCTCCCTTCAAACAAGGTTTCTAAAGATACTTCTCCCCCAAGTAAAGTTTCTAATGATAGCACCCTTCAAGCAGGGTTTTTTATTATACGCTCCCTTCAAGCAGGTTTCTATTTATACGTTCCATTCATGCAGGTTTTGTGATTATACACTCCCTTCAAAAAGATTTCCTAAAATTTTCGCTTCCTGAAGGCAGTTACTAATTATGTGCTCCCTTCAAGCTTTGTTACTAATTATATGCTTAAAGCTAGCAGGGTCTATATTTATACTTTCTGGTCAAGCAGAGTTTCCAATGATATTCCATTCCTGTAGGGTTTCTAATTATATGCTCCCTTCAAGCAGGTTTTCTGATGATATGCTCATGTTAAGTAGGGCTGCTAAAGATACACTACTTTAAAGCAAGAGTGATATGTTCCATTCAAGCAATGTATCTAATGACTCACTCTCTTAGAGCAGGTTTTCTAACCATACGCTCCCCTCAAGCAGGGTTCCTAATTATACGTTCCCTACAAGCTAGGTTTCTAATTACAAGCCTGCTCAAGAAGGATTTCTGAGGATATGCTCCCTTTAAGCAGGGTTGCTAATTATGGGTGCACTTTAATCAGGATTTCCATTGATAATATCCCTTTAAGCCTGGTTTATAATGATACTTTCCCTTCAACCACGATTTTTAATGACGCTCTCCCTTTAACCCTGCGTACGTAACATGGACCCCATGCGGGGACGGGGCGCACTCGCAGAACCATATTTTTCAAGATTTGGTGGGATATTTCAGCTTTTCCCGCCGGGTCAAGGTGTGCGGCATCAGTTTCTGTTGTGATTCGATCGAGGACGGACGCGCCAAGTTGAGCTCCAAGAATTCGCCGGCTCATAGCCCTTCAAAGTTTGCTTGGCCACCAGGTAGGTACCTTATTACCGAACAAAGTACAAATCTTAAAATTGTATACTTTTACATTTTGATATATATCTCGTAGTGTTATTTATAAAAGTTAATGAGATTTTGAGTTAGCAATGGTGAATAGTGTTGCCATATTGTCAGTTGGTTACCATGAGGCTTTGTTGCCACATGTGCCAGTAAATAAGTGAAAACTAAAGTATGTTTTTTTTCTTCAGTTTTCGAAGATGCCAAAACGATTCCCATCCAAGAAGGAAATGAAGGCCCTTTTGGAATCTGATAGTGATGCCAGTGATGCTGAAACCTGTGTGGACAAGGCTATCTACCTAAAGTCCGGCGACATGCCCGAGGAAGACACAGTGGCTGTGTCACATGGCAGCTACTTTTCCCTCTTGCCAAGATCCTTCTATTCAACCTCATCCAACACCTCTTCAGAAACTGTGTTTCCCCTGGGCCTTGCTTCTGGTCGTCGAGTGAAGAGAAAGGTGATATCGACCTCCAAGAGGAGAAAGAGGAAGATTTTAGACGACAACGATGAAGATGACGTCGATGACCCGCAGCTGACCTTGACCCCCTTCAGGAGTCCCTCTGGGAGGGCCCCCGTCTCATTGTTATCGAGGTCTCAAAGTATTTAGGATACCTCTTTGATACAAGAAGAACCCTTTGTGTTGCCTTCAGTATCATTGCCAGTGCCAGTGACCAATGGCACCGTGAAATTTAGTGCGGTGTTAGTTCCCTCGAGTAATGTGGAGGATGGGGCGTCGGTGCAAATGACGTTGCAGGGTTCTGGAAAGTCTTTCCAGTTTCATACATCCTTGAGGTAGGAACACAAACTTTTTAAAATTTTTTTACAACTTTTCAGTTATTCGAGTATATTTGGTATCCACATATAATTTTAGTCTTATATTGATTTATGAGAGAGCAATAGGGAATATACCTTAGTCAAATAGCCTTCTCAGAAGAATTTTTTATTTTTTTTTTTTATTTTTTGGAGTTTTAATGATTCATATTTAGTTTTTTTTTTACTTGTCTTGTATTCTAGAATGTATGTGTGGTATCCACATATAATTTGAGGATCTTATATTGATTTCTGAGAGATCAATAGGGAAAATACCTTATGTCAAATGACCCTCTCAGAAGATTTTTTTTGTTTTTTTATTTTTTAGAATCTTTAACGTATTCACATTTATTTTTTTTACTTGTCTTGTATTCTAGAATGCATATGTGGTATCTACTCATAATTTGAGGGTCTTATATTGATTTCTGAGATATCAATAGGGAAAATACCTTGTGTCAAATGACCCTCTCAGAAGAATTTTTGTTTTTTTATTTTTTAGAATCTTTTAAGTATTCATATTTATTTAATTTTACTTGAATTGTATTCTAGAATGTATAGGTGGTACCCACGTGTAATTTGAGGGTCTTATATTGATTTCTGAGAGAGCAATAGGGAAAATACCTTATGTCAAATGACCCTCTCAGAAGAATTTTTTGGTTTTTTTATTTTTAGAATCTTTTAAGTATTCATATTTATTTTTTTCTTGTCTTGTATTCTAGGAAGTATATATGGTATCCGCATAAAATTTGAGGGTCTTATAATGATTTTTGAAAGAGCAATAGGGAAAATACTTTATGTAAAATGGCCCTCTCGGAAGAAATTTTAGTTTGTTTTTTTGGAATCTTTTAAGTACTCATATATAGTTTATTTTACCTGTCTTGTATTCTAGAATGTATATTTGGTATCCACATATAATTTCAGGGTATTATATTGATTTCTGAGAGAGCAATAGGGAAAATACCTTATGTCAAATGGCCCTCTCGGAAGAAATTTCTATTTCCTGTTTTTTTCAGTAGCTTTTAATTACTCAGATTTACTTTTTTTCTACCTTCTTTGTATTCTAGAATGGTCAATTCACAATTTTGTAAGATATTATAGAAATAGACATTTTTAAAGTAGCATTTTTTCCCCAAAATTAATTCCTTTTTTTTTCACCCCTGTTACAGATTTGGTGTTTTAGATCCAGGGGTCTTGAAAATTGGCATGGATGTTCCCATATCATCTATCTTCAATATCCAGGTCACCAAGGTATTATAGGTTAAGTGTAAATAAATTTATGGTCTGTTTTGTGAATGTATATATTTGTGTATAGTTAGTTTTTCCTAATATTTGTAATAAATATTAAAAAACTGTCGTTTTTACTTTACTTCTAACATAGTATTAAAGAATTAGTGATGAATGTGCAAGTTTCAGTTGTTTGATATCTTTAATAATAAAGGAGTTATTGGATCCGAAAATGGAGGTCACTGTACAGGTACCAGGTAACTGATGGTGGACCAACAAAAATAGGTTACTTACGCAGGGTTAAGCAGGGTTTTCTAATTATACGCTGCCCTGAAGCAAGATTTCAAATTATGCGTTCTCTTAAAACAGGTTTACTAATTATATGTTCCCTTCAAGCAGGGTTTCTAATTAAACGTTTCATACAAGCACGATAACTAATTATGCGCTAACTTCGAGTAGAGTTTCCAATTGTACGCTTCCTTCAAGCAGATCTACTAATTACATGCTCATTTCAATCAGAGTTTCTAATGATACACTCCCTTCAAACAGGGTTACAAATTACAGTATCTGCTAAATTTAGCAGGGTTTATAATTGTATGGTCCCTTCAAGCAGGGTTACTAATTATACACTCCATTAGAGCATAAGTTTGTAATGGTACGCTCTCTTCAAGCAGTGTTTCTTATGATATGCTCACGTCAGGCAGTTGCTAATGATACCCTTCAAGCAGGGTTTCTAATGAAGGGCTAGAGTGACAGGTTTTCATTCCTCTATCACTGGGAATGGCCTGCTCTCCACTTTTGCTTTCATCACGTTCTCTAGGCTTTTAGAGGCAAAAGGGAAGACAGTATCCTTGGGGGCCACAAAGGTGGCCTGTTACCTGCCAAAGGCAGAAAGTTGGGTATTAGTGAATTCAGCTGTCTTTAATTTCCTAACCAAAAGGGATTGAGCCTTGCTATGGTCCAGAATGATTGTTTCCTCAGGGATCGTATCATACCTAATGGATGCTTCCAAGTTAAGCCTTACGTAGCAGTAAGGATAACTATCGATCGATGGAAAGAATTCCAAGTCCAAAACTAGCTTGGCATTCAAGACCTTCCCGATATGGAGGAACTGTTCTGTAAAGTCTATATGCTCAGCATAGCGCCAAGGGTTCTTAACAGTGCAATCTGGTAGGCTAGAAGCTAGGGGAGCCTTAGAAACAGGTGCCTTTTGTAAAGCTTCTATTCTCGCTGTTAGGTCTGCTTGAGAACGATCATATTTGGCAGTAAGGTTCCCCATGAAAGCTTCCATGGACGCCATTAGTTCCATCAGGACGACATGGATCGAGCCCAAAAATAGATTTTTCCTATGTCAAAATCCGTTATTTTTCATTTATTATCGCATTATGTTCTAATAATTACTTCATTTACAGGTATAAACTGTTAGTTTAGGTATATTGAATGGTTCAAATGTATTTGGCAGTACAGTATTTTATTGTGGTTATACTGTAGCTTTATTATAAAATTTAACGTGGTTGTTTTTGTAGTATTTGGAACGAATTAGGCCATTTCCATGTAAAATTGGACATATAACATGAAATTTTCACAAAACGAAAGCCACTCCTGAATGAATTAATTTTGTGTTGTGAGGCATTGCTGTAATGTGATATATAAAATTAAAGCAAGAACTGAAGTTTGTAACAATAAATATAATGGAATTTAAACCAGACTTAAATTTTGCAATGTAGTAATTGTAACTATTAAACTATAGACAAATTTTGAATATCTTTTATTAATTTGTTACTTTCAATACAGGATTACTTTTGCTACTTGGAAAAATTTACCTTTATTCAAACACTTGCATTATTAATCACCATCTCATGTAACCACCAGCCTGACACTTCTAAACAGCCTTCTCTTTAAGTAATGTTTAAACAAATCCAAAGTAGTTAATACTGTTTTCATAATAAATTGGTGTAGTTCAACCTATTACAGGCATTCTGGGAGAGTAAATTCCACCCTCACAGTCTTTTGACGCACCCAGTTTCCTACCAGAGGTGGTCTACAGAAGTTTGGCCTACACCACTGTCGAGATTACAGGGTAAAATTATGGTACCACAAAGTATTTTGACTTTGTTCCTCTAAATATTTAAAAGTTAGCTTTACGAGTCACATTTGATGCACAGGAATCTTCTGGCTTAGTTTCGTTTTGCTGGCGGTTCACCAATTCCTTGAGCATCAAGGTAATTTCTTGATATTATACATGGCTAACCTTGTAAGGCGGGTTACTATTGTTGGATCTTTAAACGATTTCATCAAGTTTCCTTCTCCCTAGGTTGTTAAAGAATGCAAGACTTCACCTAATTCCATATGTCTTTTAACCAAGAACTATATACCTTTTTCTTAAACCATCCAACTATTTACTCCACTTGATATCCATTAACAGGCTAGAGATACATATTTTGTGAGTTTGTCTTTTGAAACTAAGTCAGTCAGTTAAAGGTAGCCGATTAAGGATAGATAGTTTAGATGGTTACTATCACAACCCAAAGTTTCTTCACACCAACACCTCGTTGTATGGAAGTAGAAGCTAATGGTGGAAAAAAATGGTCATTGACCTTATGCTAGTTATCTCTCTCTCTTTACTACTGCTACAACTAGTACTGGTATTCTTTCCCACTCCTTTCTTTAATAGTAGGAGAGAGAGAGAGAGAGAGAGAGAGAGAGAGAGAGAGAGAGAGAGAGAGAGAGAGAGAGAGAGAGAGAGAGAGAATGTGTGTGCAAGCTCGGTGGCCAGTTCTTAACTGCTGGCTTTGCCTTCCTTACAATGGGAGAGGGGGGGGGGAGGATGATACTTTGGATTGTGATAGTACATAAGGACAGAGAAGCTCACTCAGGGACCTCGTTTCTTATTTGCTTTAAGAAACTCAAGCTTGGATACACAAAATTCTTTTAAAAGGACAACTTGACAAAGGTGTTACCAAAGTGGTAAGCGTAGGCTATGCATCACAAAAAGTATTAAATAATTATTGGAAATCTTAATTCTTTCATACCTGATATGTAATTTTCAGGAAAAAAATAGGATTACACTACAATTAGTATTACCTCAGCACACAGGGAAAATATTGGCGCTAAATGATTTATTATACTATTTTATTTGCTGCACAGTCAATGACCCCTATTACAGCAATATTTGACTCATTCAGCAAAGAACAAGTAAAGATACATGTCCATTTTCTGATTGTCCCCTATTCGCTGGTCCTTAAATTCTGAAGAAATTTCAGGACCTTTTAGGAGGACCAAATCTAGGAACTCCAAGGTTATCACATAACAATGTACTAGTATGAGATTAAATCCTTGTAAGGTTAAATTTATATACATTTTACCAAGAACCTCAATCAGCCCTATCATTCCCATTTTACTTAAATAGCAGCATAAATGACTGCTTTTTATTTTCTATGCATATAACATGGCAACAATCCACTTTTAAAATTTGGTTAAAGTTTCATTGTGTAATATATTATGCACATCACTTAAACTTGAATTAACTTAACAAAGTTATTCTAAAGATAATTATTATTAACACAACGAGGATGACTTAGGAGGGTTCAATTTCACAAAAAATTTAGGTATAGAGCAACATCTTTGATTAAAAATATGTTAGTTCTCTTAGGCTGTCCCTAATTTCCAAATTCTAAATCAGATGACAAAAAAACACAATATATATATATATATATATATATATATATATATATATATATATATATATATATATATATATATATATATATAATATATATATATATATATATATATATATATATATATATATATATATATATATATATATATATATATATATTTATATATATATATATATATATATATATATATATATATATATATATATATATATATATATATGAACAATACTTCAGCACCTCATATATTACTAACACTTGTAGCAAATATAGAAGAGAAACCTATTTACGAGAGCAGGTAACCTCTCAGAACTTAAGGTATATTTGGGGAAAATTACAGGTGCACAAAGGTTTTATCAAACAATTTCATTTATCAAACCAACATATATTTCAAATGCAAAAATGTATTTAACTTTAAAACCAATATGCAATGAGTAGGCCTACACATTATATTACCTAATTGTCTTAATTTTACAGAATAGCAGCGTGAAAATGTGAGCCAGGTACACTTCCCTTCGTGGACTGATAATTAAAAAATCTAAAATCTTTCAAGTATATAATTTTCTTTAATGTTAGAATTTGATGTAAAGTACTAAATTCACGATGGTTAAACTAATAATTCAATAAATCTCAAGAAAATTTATAAAAACTTCCATTAATGTTACAGATAACTCTTCAAGATCTATAAGAATTCATTTCAGCAATAAGAGGTGCAAGCTGGTCTTCCGAGTCATAGTCACGAGAGAGATATAGAACACGAATACTGCCATGGCTGTAACTCTCGACCACAGAGAGCGTCTCTAAGAGTTTCACAGCATTACGTAAAGGATCAATACAAATGCTTTCACCATAGGTAATGAATCCTTTTTCAAGCATATTTTGTATGTGGCTCTGTGTTGATTGAAGAAATTCCTTATCGGGAATTTGCTTATTTACGACAGTGCGAAGGTTGTACACAGTGCAATAATAGGCATCTATCATAGGAACTAACATATTAATCCATGCCTGGATCACTTCTAAACAGGATGTTGATGGTGCTACTCTATATGTCTGAGAGAAAGTTATGTCATCATCATCCGAGTCATTAGACCATTGGCTACCAGCTCTCTGGAAAAACACAAATATAATTGAAATAAGTAAATAGTAAACTTCATGGAGTTATTAAGATTGATGAATTTTTATTACAAAACATCAACCAGAAGGAAAGCAATTAGATCTTTGGCATCAACCTATCAATTGTCTTTAAAAACGGATTTTGAGCGAAGCAAAAAATCTATTTTTGGGTGAGATGGCCATGTCGTCCTGATGGAAGTTCCTATAAGTAGCTTCCTAAGGGATATATGTCCTACAGTGATATTTCCAGAGAATTTTAATTTTAGGCATCCAGAATTCTAACTCCTGGCGCGAATATCCTTAAATTTCTCTCAAGGATATCGCATATCAGAGGACGTATTCTTGACACGTCACATAGCAATCTGCACTCCTAATAGCATTATCGCTTCGAGGGGGATGTGGCAGAATAGAAGGGGAGCCGAATCAAGGTTACCCTAGTTCTCATACTATTGAGTATCACAACAGCACCATATCCAATATGGCAAACATTCCTTGTAGCATTGAGCATGGTGCTACATATACAGTACTTCGGGAGGGATACTGTTAAGGTCTTTTTTTTTAGAAAAGAAGGGTGGGTCCATCAGGACGACATGGCCATCTCACCGAAAAATAGATTTTTCGCTTCGCTCAAAATCCGTTTTTTGGGCTCAAGCCATGTCGTCCTGATGGAAGCGTACCAGAGTATTAATGTATCTGTGGATTTTCACAGGGCCTTAACCTTGGGACAACATTTCTATGGTCATTTAGACCAATTGAGACAAGTGACGTTACCGTTATCCGTCATCATCACTAATCATAAGCAATATTAGTGCTTCCTGCCCCCTACACGGAAGAGTCATTCTAGACAGTAGAAAAGGGGCCTCAAGGTAGCATATATTGTATGAACAAACATAAGTATCATAGTTTGTAAATATTGCCGAATCAATATCAGTGTCTCTTATATTTATTGTTTGCGAGCATACAACTATATGAAAAATACTTACTTTAGAAAGTCAAAGAACTGGCATTTTACACATGCAATTGTCGGGTGAATTAGGACGCAATACATTCTAATAGACATTTATTCCCAATAAATGACTAAATGAATTAACCAGTAAAACGAATGTAGCATGATAACGGATTTATACACGTAACGTATATAGAAATTATATTTCTTTCATGAAAGGGAAAGAAATGATGAGTGCCACTCTCAGATTGAAGAAAAGTTTTATAATAAAACTTCTCTTCAAAAATTCTGTACCGGTTACATTCTATCAACACTGTGTACTATGTACACACGGCACTAGTGCTATCTATTTAATTCCACACCTGGGATCTTGAACAGAGATAGTGTCACCATGGTAACACTCATAAAAAGGAGGTACCACCAGAAGTGATGACCCCTTCTCCCTTTAATTGACAGTCCCAGTCAATTAGCTGTTCATCGCAGACTTAGACGCCCGCCGCCACCACATAATGCTTCAGTCCATGGACCTGCTTAACATAGTGTTTGTAGAACACTCTGGATGATTCCCATCCAGAATATGAGCGAGGACATTCGACGTCCCAATTAATTAACTGTGTATGACAGTAATTAGTGGGCAGGTTTTAATACGCTACCTGCTGCCACTACATAGTGCTTTAATTCATGGACCTGTTTCGCATAGTGTTTGTAAAACACTCTGGATGATTTCCATCCGGTGAATGAAAGAAGACGCTCAAGGTCCATATACTGAAAGAAGTTCAGTGATGAAGCAATTTTTCTCGGATCATGACCTGCGGTAGTACTGTCAGGATCTGCTCTACGAATAAAGTAGATGAGCTTCGCCCTCAGTTGTTTTAGGGATAAGTTTGATCCAGAGGTTTCTCCTTTAAAGAGCTGTCCTCCCCTGAAGTCTGAAGTTCTACAAAGATAGACCTTTGGACACTACCGGACATAGAGAGACATCTTCCTTCAGAGGGCAGATTCTCCAGGGACCCCACCTCTTAGTGGGTAGCTCGTTCTTAGCGAGAAAGGTTGGATCAGGAAAGAGGTTCAGTTTTCCCACTTCTGTGAACTGAATGTGGCCCTCGTCTATAGATAGGGCCACTATTTCACTAACTCCATCCCCTGAGGCTATAGCGAACAGAAAAATATCTTTTTGAGTTAGATCCTTAAGGGAACAATCTTCATTGTTCATAGATGAGGCATAATGTAGGACCTTATCCAAAGACCATGAAATGGGCTTTGGTGGTGGTGCAGGCCTATGCCTTGCACATGCCTTCGGAATCTTATTAAAGATTTCATTCGATAGATCTACTTGAAAGGCATATAGAAGAGGTCTAGTCAAGGCTGATTTGCACGTAGTTATCGTGTTGGCCCCCAGGCCTTGATTATGAAGGTGGACAAAGAAGGAAAGACAGATGTTCATCGAAATGTCTTTCGGTCCTTTTGCTTTAACAAAAGCAACCCACTTTTTCCAAGAAGACTCATATTGTCTTCTTGTTGACTTAGTTTTATATTCTTCTAAGAATTCTATATTGCCTTCTGAGATCCCAATTCTTTTCCTAACCGCTAGGGCAAGGAAATCATGAAATGAAGGGTTCGGGTTCTCTGTGATAAATCGAAGGTAATCAGCTTCTGAACCCTCTGATATAGTCCTGGGTTCAGAACTAGGGCCAGACTCAGCTTCAGTTCCTTCACTAAAGAGGACAGATTGCTCTTGGGTTACTTGGGAGCCAATAGAGCTACTCCCCCTTGGAAGGATCTCAGCATGTTGAAGACCTTCAGCAGGCGATTGGATGGGATGAATCAGGATATCTGAGTCCATCACTTCTATACCAGAGACATGATGTCTGTTAATTCCACTAGATTCCTCGTATGGGGCTACATCTCGAGGTAGTTTCTTGAAGACGCTCGTGATGAAGAGGTTGATTTTCAGTTCTGGGACTTGATCCCATCTGGGAGGGAATAGGTCTGCATCAGTGGGCCATTCCAACTCTATCGGCTTGAGCCAAAATAGAGCATCCACTGTCACATTGTGGATCGGTCGTATATGAACTGCTGACAGGTGCCATCCCTTTAGGTAAGGGATGGTTAACGTCACCTATACCGTACGAGACATTTTCTAGCATTGTCGATTGCGACGTCTCATTATCGCTTCGGTGTCCCAGATCAGTCGAAGGAAGTCTGATCTGCAGGGAGAGAGCTTCCCCACTCATGACAGGACCAACATGGACTTGGGACTTTCGGACTTTAACCTTTAGTAGAGAAGCGATTAAAAAAGGACCTATATTGGTCTTTTTAGATCTCTTCAAGCGTTTGATGCGTATCTTCTCCAGACTCTTGACGCATCTTTCAGCTGTGCTCTTAGCACTGGGTCTGTCACTATTGCAAACTGGAGAGAGATCAGGACTCCTCCTTGTTAACGTCTTGGGAATCTGACTGATTACCCGAGTCTCTTGACCGACCTTACAATCTCCTTTTATATTCCTATGGAAAAGGAGAGTTGGTGTGACTACAGACTTCAATGATTTTACATCCAT
>NW_027168753.1:17500-57649 GCF_036898095.1 Palaemon carinicauda | reverse complement strand
AAGAAAGAAAAAAAGAATTATCATATATATACCTTCGATTCCTTCCCCATCTGATGCATCCAGTGAGACAATGATACTGCCAGGAGAGAGAGAGAGAGAGAGAGAGAGAGAGAGAGAGAGAGAGAGAGACAGTGTGAAGGGAGAGAGGGGAAGTAATCATTTACTAGAAAGACAGAGAGAAAAAGAGAAAGAAAGTAAAGAAGAGAAAAAGAGAGAGGAAAAGAGAAAAAGAAAGAAAAAAAGAATTATCATATATATACCTTCGATTCCTTCCCTTGTCTGATGCATCCAGTGAGACAATGACACCGCCAGAGAGAGAGAGAGAGAGAGAGAGAGAGAGAGAGAGAGAGAGAGAGAGAGAGAGAGAGGGAGAGAGAGAGAGAGAGAGACAGTGTGAAGGGAGAGAGGGAAAGTAGTCATTTCCTAGAAAGACAGAGAGAAAAAGAGAAAGAGAGTAAAAAAGAGAGAAAAAGAGAGCGGGGAAAGAGAGAAAAAGAAAGAAAAAAAGAATTATCATATATATACCTTCGATTCCTTCCCTTGTCTGATGCATCCAGTGAGACAATAACACTGCCAAGAGAGGAGAGACGAGAGAGAGAGAGAGAGAGAGAGAGAGACAGTGTGAAGGGAGAGAGGGGAAGTAGTCATTTCCTGGAAAGAGAGAGAGAAAAGAGAAAGAGAGTGAAAAAGATGGAAAAAGAGAGCGGGGGAAGAGAGAAAAGAAAGAAAAAAAGAATTATCATATATATACCTTCGATTCCTTCCCCTGTCTGATGCATCAGTGAGACAATGACACCGCCAAGAGAGAGAGAGAGAGAGAGAGGAGAGAGAGAGAGATGGAGAGAGAGAGAGAGAGAGAGAGAGACACACAGTGTGAAGGGAGAGAGGGGAAGTAGTCATTTCTAAAAAGAGAGAGAGAAAAGAGAAAGAGAGTAAAAAAGAGAGAAAAAGAGAGCTGGAAAGAGAGAAAAAGAAAGAAAATAAAGAATTATCATATATATATATATATACCTTGGATTCCTTCCCCCGTCTGATGCATCCAGTGAGACAATGACACCACGGGAGAGAGAGAGAGAGAGAGAGAGAGGAGAGATGAGAGAGAGAGGGAGAGAGAGAGAGTGGAAGTAGTCATTCCCAGGAAAGAGAGAGAGAAGAAAGAAAGAAAGTAAAAAAGAGAGAGAAAAAAAGAATTATTATATATATATACCTTCAATTCCTTCCCCCGTCTGATGCATCTAGTGAGACAATGACACACACCAGGAGAGAGAGAGAGATAGATAGATAGAGAGAGAGAGAGAGAGAGAGAGAGAGAGAGAGAGAGAGAGGAGAAAGAGAGAGAGAGAGTGAAGGGAGAGAGTGGAAGTAGTCATTCCAGGAAAGAGAGAGAGAAAGAAAGAAAGAGAGTAAAAAGAGAGAGAAAAAAGAATTTTTATATATATATATATATATATATATATATATATATATATATATATATATATATATATATATATATATATATATATATATATATATATATATATATATATATTTATACTTCGATTCCTTCCCCTGTCTGATGCATCCAGTGAGACAATGACACCGCCAAGAGAGAGAGAGAGAGAGAGAGAGAGAGAGAGAGAGAGAGAGAGTGTGTGAAGGGAGAGAGGGGAAGTAGTCATTTCCTGGAAAGAGAAAGAGAAAAAGAGAAAGAAAGTAAAAAAGAGAGAAGAAGAGAGCGGGGAAAGAGAGAAAAAGAAAGAAAAAAAAGAATTATATATATATACCTTCGATTCCTCCCCGTCTGATGCATCCAGTGAGACAATGACACCGCCAGAGAGAGAGAGAGGAGAGAGAGATGAGAGAGAGAGAGAGGAAGAGAGAGAGAGAGAAAGAGAGAGAGTGTGAGACACAGTTTGAAGGAGAGAGGGGAAGTAGTTATCTCTAGAAAGAGAGAGAGAAGAAGAGAAAGAGAGTAAAAAAGAGAGAAAAGGAGAGTGGGAAAGAGAGAGAGAGAAAAGGAAAAAAAAAGAACTATCATAATATATACCTTCGATTCCTTCCCCCGTCTGATGTATCCAGTGAGACAATGACACCGCCAAGAGAGAGAGAGAGAGAGAGAGAGAGATAGAGGGTGTGTTGTGAGGGGAAAAGGGAAGTAATCATTCCCAGTAAAGAGAGAGAGAAAAAATGAAAGAGAGTAAGAAAGAGAGAGAAAAAAAGATTCCCCCTGGTCCCTCTGTGTGAGGCACCTCGTATATCCACCAGAAGGTTGGTAATGCATTATTCGGTGTATTTTGCATCTTCCAGTCTTGGATGGTCTGGGATGCATCCTAGGTATTTATCGAGCTTATTCTTAAACACATCTACGCTCACTCCTGATATGTTTCTTAGATGAGCTGGCAAAACATTAAATAGTCGCTGCATTATCGATGCGTGTGCATAGTGGATTAATGTCTTGTGCACCTTTCTTAGTTTACCTGGTATATTTTTTGGCACTATTAATCTACCTCGTCTTGCTCTTTCTGATATTTTTAGCTCCATGATGTTTTCAGTAATTCCTTCTATTTGCTTCCATGCTTGTATTATCATGTAGCGTTCTCTTCTCCTTTCTAGACTGTATAGTTTTAAAATTGCAGTCTTTCCCAGTAGTCAAGGTCCTTAACTTCTTCTATTCTACCAGTATAGGACCTTTGTACACTATATATTTGTGCAATATCCTTTTGGTAATGTGGGTACCATATCACATTGCAGTACTCGAGTGTACTACGTACATAAGTTTTGTAAAGCATAATCTTGTGTTCAGCTTTTCTTGTTTTAAAGTGTCTGAATAACATTCCCATTTTTGCTTTACATTTAGCCAACATTGTTGCTATTTGGTCGTTGCATAACATATTCCTATTTAACATTACACCAAAGTCTTTGATTGTTTCCTTGTTTGTGATTGTCTCATTATTAGGTCCCTTGTATGCATACACCATTCCTTCTCTGTTTCCATAATTTATTGATTCGAATTTATCAGAGTTAAATACCATCCTATTTATCTCCGCCCATTCATATATTTTGTTTAGATCTTTTTGTAGTGAGTTCCTATCTTCATCACAAGTAATTTCTCTACTTATTCTTGTGTCATCGGCAAAACTTCTCACTATGGAGTTTTCAACATCACGGTCTATGTCTGAGATCATAATAACAAACAGCATAGCAGCTACTACCGTACCTTGTGGCACATCAGATATTACCTGGGCTTCATCTGGTTTCTCGTCATTTGCAACCACTATCTCTTTTCTGTTTTGCAGGAATTCTTCTACCCATTTTCCTATCTTTCCCACAATATTATGCTTTCTCAATTTTTTCTCTAATATATTATGGTCTACCTTGTCAAAGGCTTTTGCAAAATCTAGATAGATCACAACTGTGTCTTTTTCATTTATCATATTTTTGTATATGTTTTCATAGTGTGCTATCAGTTGGGTCTGTGTACTTTTTCCAGGCACAAAACTGTGTTGACCTATATTAAAAAATTATTTTAACCAAATGGTTCATTATTTCTTTTTTTATCACCTCTCATACACTTTCATAATATGTGATGTTAGACTAACAGGTCTATAATTGCTTGCCTCTAGTCTTGATCCACTTTTGAAGATAGGGGTTATATAAGCTAATTTATGTTTAACATATATCTCGCTCATATCTACACTTTGTCTTAGCAGTATTGCAAGCGGCTTCGCAATAGTGTTTCCAGTTTTTTTAACAAAATCGCTGGAACTCCATCTGGTCCAGCTGCCGATCCTTTTTTAATTTCCTTTATAGTCTAGACAATATCTGCTTCATTAATATCTATATCCGTTAGATATTCAACATTTTCTTCTCTCATTTCTGTTTCATTATTCTCATTCGCAATTCTTGGCTAATATGTTGCATATTTCCTTTTTTTTCATTCGTAAGCTGTCCTTCAATTCTTAGAGGGCCTATTTCTATTCTCCCTTTAATCATGTTTTTTGCAGAGGAGTAAAGTACTTTGGGGTTTCTTTTTATATTTTGAAATGTCCTTTCTTCTAAGTCCCTTAATTCATTTTCTTTCGACTGTATAATCTTTTGTTCTGCATTTTCTATCTTACATTTTATTTCCCTCATTTTCCACACATTTTTTTCTTTTGCAAGATTTTCTTCCACTTTCTAATTTTCTGAAATAAGATCCTTCTGTCTCTTGGTATGCACGTCTTTTGTTTATTGTTTTTTTTTCGGTACATATTTTTCAACAATTTTCTCCAGTATTTTGTACAGTATGTCCGTATTTACCTGTATATTATCACTTACAAATACATTTTTCCATTCTTCATTCAGTTCTTCATTTATTTCTGACCATTTTATATTCTTACTGTAAAAATTATATTTTCCATATACTTCCCAAAGTTTTGTGCTTTTATTAATTCTGTGATCACTTGCTTTAGAATGGACTATCAATTCTATGACATTGTGGTCTGAAATTCCCGTGTTATACACTATTATTTCTTTAACATAATTCACCTCATTCACATATACTAGATCTAGGACATTTCCTTTCTTGTTGGAATGTGGTTTATTTGTTGCATATTATGTTCTGATAGCATATCTTGAAGCTTTTCAAATTGCCTCTTATCTTCTGCGCTACTATTACTCTCTTTTTTATATGTATACATACAACCACTTTCTTCTATCCGTTTTTTCCAATCCACGAAAGGAAAGTTAAAATCTCCGGATAGGAGTATATTCCAGTCTTTATGGTTTCTACATATATCATCTATTTTTTTCTATTATTATGTCAAACTCCTTAGTATTTGGGGGTCTGTAAACTACAATATTCACGTTTTTCAAATTCAAATTCTACCGCAATCAATTCACATTCTGTGTTGCTGTATTTTTCACAGACTTTTCTTTGATTTATGACTCTTCCATATATTACGGTTTCCCCTTGATTCCTATTTTTTCTTTCTGATCTATAAGTTTGGAAACCCTTTATCTGGTCATCACTGCCAGTCTCTTGGGAATACCATGTTTCACTTATATTTAATATATCTATTTTTTTTCAATTTGGGTTAGTTCTTCTAAGAACTCTATTTTCCTTTTAGAGTTACTCGTGACTCAACCCTGTGCATTCATCACTATTATGGTTTATGTTTTATCCCCATTATTTGATATTGGTAATAATATGGATTCTCCCATGCTTCCTTCCTATTCTGATATGATGTTCTTTTCATTTCCCGGAATTCTGACTTTAAAAAATCCAACTTTTCTATTATATTAGCTCTATCCCCTTCATATTTATTTTTGTGTGTATACCTGCAATTATCCCCATATCTGCACCAACCCCTGGCATTATTGATGCATTCTTTGTAGTTGGGCTCTAAATGTGCATATTTGGGTTGAAAGGTCTCATATCTTGGGGCTTTTGGTTCATAGCGCGGTATATACACGGCCTGATTTTTTGTTTCTTTTTTTGTTTAATTTTTCCTTTCATTTTTCTTTTCAGTTTGCTGATTTTTTTTACTTTCATTCATGGTTGCAGGATGCATATATCGACATTTTTTGTTGAAACTGCATCCTTTTCTTTCTTTTAGGTTTTTGCATATATTTGGATGGAGATCTCTGAGAGAGAGAGAGAGAGAGAGAGAGAGAGAGAGAGAGAGAGAAAGAGAGGGGGGAGGGGCAACCATAAAAAACTATAGACATATAAAATGAAAGAAGTCAAGCATAGAAACTTCAAGGAAATAAAAAACATAAAAAAACATAACTGACAAAAAGTAAAGCAACCCACTGTTACAGATTCAAGACCATCATTCCTTACAAATGAATCCAATTATAAGATATTTTTGGATATTCTAACAACCTGTAAGAAAAAGAAATGGTCATAGAATGACAGGAAGCAGGTGGGCATTAAGAATAACAGAATGTGCCCCTAAAGATAATAAAAGAAGAGGATGGAAGAGAAGGCGATGGATTGAAGAGCTAACGAAGTGTGCTGTTATATACTGGCATAGGAAAAACATAAACGGACGAGAGCTTGTCTATGGCCTTTGTCCTGTAGTGGACTATCAACGGCTGGTGATGATGATACATACATACACATACACAAAAACACACACACACACACACACACATATATATATATATATATATATATATATATATATATATATATATATATATATATATATATATATATATATATATATATATATATATATATATAAATATATATATATATATATATATATATATATATATATATATATATATATATATATATATATATATATATATATATATATATATATATATATATATATATATATATATATATATATATATATATATATTTATATATATATATATATATATATATATATATATATATATACGTATATATATATATATATATATATATATATATATATATATATATATATATATATATATATATATATATATATATTTACATGTAGCCTATTACTAGCTAAGTTACAACCCTTGTTGGAAAAGTAGAATGCTATGAGCCCAAGGGCCCCAACAGGGAAAATAGCCCAGTGAGGAAAGGAAACAAGGAAAAGTAAAATATTCCAAGAACAGTAACAACATTAAAATAAATATTTCTTATATTAACTATAACTTAAACAAAACAAGAGGAAGAGAAATTAGATAAAATAGTGTGCCCAAGTGTACCCTCAAGCAAGATAACTCTAGCCTAAGACAGTGGTAGACCATGGTACAGAGGCTATGGCACTACCCAATATTTTAATTTTGGAGTGTCCTTCTCATTGAAGAGCTGCTTACCATAGCTAAAGAGTCTCTTCTACCCTTACCAAGAGGAAAGTACCCACTGAACAATTACATTGCAGTAGTTAACCCCTTGGGTGAAGAATTGTTTGGTAATCTCAGTGTTGTCAGGTGCATGAGGACAGAGGAGAAACTGTCAAGAATAGGCCAGACTATTTGGTGTAAGTCTACCCAAAGGGAAAGTGAACCGTAACTAGAGTGGAGGATCCAATGTAGTACTATCTGGCCAGTCAAAGGATCCCATAATTCTCTAGCTGTGGAGAATTTTTATCTAAATGTTTGAGTGGGAACATAGTCCGGGAAAGTCTCCCTACGGCAGTACACAAAAATCAACAGGGGAGGTTAATGAGCACTTTACTCTCGGGGTACAAATGCCCTGCTAATAGCATTACTGCCACAGTTCACTAACCGTCACTCTTAAATACAAAAGGGGGAAATTTTACTGTCCAGAGGCCGGATAAAGAGCTCCACACGTGAAAATAAAAGTAATTTATGGCCTACTCTAGCTTTGTCAGGTCTATAGTCATCTCACTCTTAGGCTCTGTTCCGACTCCGTCCCAGTGAGATGCTCGACCGGTATCTTACGTTAATGTAATTAGAGACAAAACCAAAAATGGGAGCAGTGATGTAAAGTAAAGTTTAGAAGTTTAAAGATGAGGATCTTTACCTTCGAAGCAGATATATTAATACAAAGTTCCTCGCTGAAACCACTTATAGAATTACTTAGCTTACTCCTTTCAAATATTGGGTATTCTGTCCTGTGATCAAATATTCATAATTTGCACATTTAACCCTGGATAGGTACGGTGGGTCGTACGCGACCCCGAGCGTCAAAAAAAAAGAGGTTTTTCTCACGTGACTCACCCCCGTGACTGAATTTGTGGGTGATCGACCTGCAGGAGGTGTCTCCCCTAAACGCTCTAGTAGTGTCCAGATGTGCATTGCTGTAGCTGTACTCCTTCCCCGATTTCTGAGATGCGTTGGGGTCGAGCGCGACCGAGTTTACCCTTCTAAGGTAATTTGCATAATTATCAAAGTTATTACGTATTATGAAATTGTCGTAGAATGGTGTAACTTATATAGGTTATCAGTTGTGGAAAGTCTTGGTGGATTGTTTGGCTACCATGTGCATGATTTTTTTTTTAGTTAAAATGTCGTTCATCACCACGAGGACCATTTTACCGCGAGTGCCCCTTTTTCATTTTTTTTCATTTTTTTGCCAAGTCATTTTTCTGTAAAATATTGCCAAATAGTGTCGTAAAACTTTTGCTTGTTTAGTGTTGGAAAGTGTGTCTAGATGATCTGGCTACCCATGCGTGACTTTGTTTTTGTCAGATACGATGTAGTTATTGGTATATTGGGTATTTAACTGCGGTTGCCAATTTCTGTTTTTTTTCTATATTTGTAAAAAATTTTACGTAGTAAGGAATTGCCGTATATTATTAATTTTTTTCATGTTTATGTGTTAGAAAGTGTGCCTTGATGGTTGGGCTAACACGTGCATATCTTTTTTTTTATCTGAGATGCCGTATATTAGAATGTTGGGCATTTTACCTCGAGTGCCCCTTTTTCATTTTTTTTCATTTTTTTGCCAAGTCATTTTTCCGTAAGATATTGCCAAATAGTGTCATAAAACTTTTGCTTTTTTAGTGTTGGAAAGTGTATCTAGATGACCTGGCTACCCATGCGTGACTTTGTTTTTGTCAGATATGACGTAGTTATTGGTATATTGGGTATTTAACTGCGGTTGCCAATTTCTGTTTTTTTTTCAATATTTGTAAAAATTTACTACGTAGTAAGGAATTGCCGTATATTATTGATTTTTTTTTCATGTTTATGTGTTAGGAAGTGTGCCTTGATGGTTGGGCTAACACGTGCATGTCTTTTTTTTTTTATCTGAGATGCCGTATATTAGAATGTTGGGCATTTTTCCGCGAGTGCCCCTTTTTATTTGTTTTGCATTTTTTTGCTTAGTCATGATACCGTAAGGAATTGGCAAGTAGTGTCGCAAAACTTATATTTTTATAGTGTTGGAAAGTGTTTCTAGATGATCTGGCTACCCATGCCTATTTTTTTTTAGCCAGATATGGCGTATATATAAGTATGTGTTCGATTTTCCTGTGATTGCCATTTTTTAGTTTTTTCCCATTTCCTTCAAAATTACTACGTACTAAGGAACTATCACAGAGTAATGATTCATTTATATGTTTATTTGTCGGAAAATGTGCCTTGATGGTTTGCCTAGCACGTGGCTGAAATTTTTTTTTTGTGAAATGCTGTATATTAGAATGGCCATTTTTCCGCGAGTGCCCCTTTTTATTTGTTTTACATTTTTTCGCTTAGTCATGTTACCGTAAGGAATTGGCAAGTAGTGTCGCAAAACTTATAATTTTATAGTGTTGGAAAGTGTTTCTAGATGATCTGGCTACCCATGCCTATCTTTTTTTTAACCAGATATGGCGTATATATAGGTATGTGTTCGATTTTCCTGTGATTGCCATTTTTTAATTTTTTCCCATTTCTTTCAAAATTACTATGTACTAAGGAACTATCACAGAGTAATGATTCATTTAGATGTTTATTTGTCGGAAAATGTGCCTTAATGGTTTGCCTAGCACGTGGCTGAATTTTTTTTTTCTGAAATGCCGTATATTAGAATGTTAGCCATTTTTCCACGAGTGCCCCTTTTTATTTGTTTTGCCTTTTTTTGCTTAGTCATGTTACCGTAAGGAATTGGCAAGTAGTGTCGCAAAACTTATATTTTTATAGTGTTGGAAAACTTATATTTTTATAGTGTTGGAAAGTGTTTCTAGATGATCTGGCTACCCATGCCTATCTTTTTTTTAGCCAGATATGGCGTATATATAGGTATGTGTTCGATTTTCCGGTGATTGCCATTTTTTCGTTTTTTCCCATTTCTTTCAAAATTACTACGTACTAAGGAACTATCACAGAGTAATGATTCCTCTAGATCTTTATTTGTCGGAAAATTTTGTTTACTTCTTTTTTGATTGAATGTCATCAAATTTTTTTAGCTAAAATATTATATTGTTTCACATTTTTGTTTTTTTTTCGATTTTATTTCCCTTCAAAAAAATTTTTTTGGGTCAGAATTTTAATTTTATAGTCGTAAAATAATCGACAATTATCCAGCAACCCACCATACAATTTTTATGCATATCCAATAATAATTAGATTAGTAAATAACACCTTGAAATTGACATACCCTTCCTACATTTCAAGTGGCAGATTAGGGAGTCTGAGTCAGTGTGGTTGGCGGCCATTTTGTGGACATATCCGAAGCGTAAGTTGCCCTATCTATATATATTCTTGTTCCCTATAGAATTTGTGATATTTTGGTATATTTTTACCTGCATAAATATCATATTATATATTAAATATAAGTATTTTTTTACGAAATTTCTAAGTACTCAAAAAATTACCTTTAGATATGGCCCCTGATATAAATGTAATTTACAAAATAATGAAGATTTTTTTACATATTTCTATTTTAGGATAACATATGTTTATTCCCTAAAAAAATTAGCAACTTCCTATTTCATTTGGGTACCCAAAAAATTCATGAAATTTGGACAAATTTTTTTGGCCAAAAAAAGTTACCCTTTTTTTCTCATTTCAGATCTTCACCTCCATGGGTCTGACTTCCTCCAAAATACATCAAGATGTGTCTTAAACATTCAAGAATCAATTCCTAAAAGGATTTGTGTATATATTTATAAACTTTTTTTTATGAATTTTTATGTCAGGTCTTTTTTTTCTGCTTAATTTTTTAAAATATTTATAATAAATAGTTTTTCTGCAGATGAGTAGTATTTATCTTTACAGTTGTTTTAAGCATTGATTGAAGTTTTTTTTGGCAAAAGAAAAAAAAAGGTTACTGCAAAAACTGATTTTTAAAGAATTTTTTTTGACGTCGGGGTCGTTCGCGTCCGAGTATACCCTTAAAGGGGTGTCCGAGGAGCGTACCTATCCAGGGTATAAATGAGGGAGCAAAAATACAAGGAGATTCAATTAACCTAATATTAATTTATTATACAAATATACATTAAATGAAAAGAACATCTGAGCAAAAGATAAAGTTAACAAAACAAAATGTGAAGTAATAGCAATTCAAAATAATAAAAAAATGGTTGTTACACACATGGTCTGCAATAATCAATAATCAGAACTTATGTGGGACACGTGGACCATGTGAACCGGAGACTGTGCTATTCTCAAAATAAAAAGAAAACAAATATCCAAGAAAAATATATACACACAATCCCACCGCACACAGTCCGAATTATGTAAAAGCCAGGTTCCCTACTCAAGTTAGAATTAGTCTAAACTAAGAATGGGGGAATAACTAAGTGGCCACTGTTGTAGTACCTGCACTCCTTGGAAGACTGTTCTTTGCCCTTTGGTGGCTGTTGACCTGGTTGCACAAGTTGGCACTTTGCACTCTTGACTGGATCACCCCAAGAATCCTCGTTTGTGGTAATTAAGGTTTACCATGCTCCTCTTCTCTATCTCTCCGACCGGCAGGACTTTTCTGTGAGTCGAGTTTTGGGAAGAGGGGGTGGGGGTGAGCCAGAGGTGCACAGGTTTACTGACCAGGGGGGTCCGTCGGTCACGGCGGCTTCTGAACGAAGAGACGGCCATGATGTGCAGAGTAATCAAGTGGAGATGTCATATCGGGACTTTACGACAGGGCAACATATTGTTGCAAGGAGTGCATAGGAGGCAGGATTTTGTACTAAATACTCTAGAGAAATCTTGCTGCTCTAAGGGAGTTTATATATACAGAAATCCTACAAATTCTAGCTTACTGAAAATTAATAGTTTAAATGATTGATTAGCATTGGGCTGGTGTGATGGGCATACATCTTAAAATTAACAAACCTTAATTGGTATTGAGAAATAAAAGATGCATTAATTCAGCAGTGTTGAAAATTATATTTAAATTAGTTTAGGAGTTTAATCTCGACCCACGTAGTTTAAGGAAAGAACCAACATACGCCGGGGTTACTAAGGCCCTTTGCTGTGCGTATCTACGCTGTGACGTCACGAGCATTGCGTGCGCTTCTGTCAAGTTTATTTAGTTTAGAATAGTACTCCCAATATTTTGTTAAAGAAAACTTGATGTAGGAGAGAATGTTTAACGGCTAGCTATAGTATTATTAGGAGAGAGCTAAAAATACGATTGAAAGAAGAAGAGTGAAGAAAAACTCTTCACAATTATCATTATTATTATTATTATTATTATTATTATTATTATTATTATTAGCTGAGTTACAACCCTAGTTGGATAACCAGGATACTATAAGCCCAAGGGCCCCAACAGGGAGAATAGCCCAATGAGGAAAGGAAACAAGGAAAAATGAAATATTTTAAGAACAGTAACAACATTAAAATATTTCCTATATTAACTATAACATTAACAAAACAAGACACAGAGAAATTAGATAGAATAGTGTGCCCGAGTGTACCCTTAAGCAAGAGAACTTTAACCTAAGACAGTGGTAGACCATGGTACAGAGGCTATGGCACTACCGAATGTTTTAATTTTGGAGTGTCCTTCTCATTGAAGAGCTGCTTACCATAGCTAAAGAGTTTCTTCTACCCTTACCAAGAATAAAGTACCCACTAAACAATTACATTGCAGTAGTTAACCCCTTGGGTGAAGAATTGTTTGGTAATCTCAGTGTTGTCAGGTGCATGAGGACAGAGGAGAAACTGTCAAGAATAGGCCAGACTATTCGGTGTAAGTCTAGCCAAAGGGAAAGTGAACCGCAACCAGAGTGGAGGGTCCAATGTAGTACTGTCTGGCCAGTTAAAGGATTCCATAATTCTCTAGCTCTGGAGAATTTTTTATCTAAATGTTTGAGTGGGAACATAGTCAGGGAAAGTCTCCCTACGGCAGTACACAAAAATCAACAGGGGAGGATAATGAGCACTTTACTCTCGGGGTACAAATGCCCTGCTAATAGCATTACTGCCACAGTTCACTAACCTTCACTCTTAAATACAAAAGGGGGAAATTTTACTGTCCAGAGGCCGGAGAGAGAACTCCACACGTGAAAATAAAAGTAATTTATGGCCTACTCTAGCTTTGTCAGGTCTATAATCATCTCACTCTTAGGCTCTGTTCCGACTCCGTCCCAGTGAGATGCTGGACAGGTATCTTACGTTAATGTAATTAGAGACAAAACCAAAAATGGGAGCAGTGATGTAAAGTAAAGTTTAGATGTTTAAAGATGAGGATCTTTACCTTCGAAGCAGATATATTAATACAAAGTTCCTCGCTGAAACCACTTATAGACTTACTTAGGCTTAATCCTTTCAGATATTGGGTATTCTGTCCTGTGAACAAATATTCATAATTTGCACATCAAAATAAATGAGGGAGCAAAAATACAAGGAGGTTCAATTAACCTAATATTGATTTATTATAGAAAATTTACATTAAATGAAAAGAACATCTGAACAAAAAATAAAGGTATCAAGACAAAATGTGAAGTAATAGCAATTCAAAATAATAAAAAAATGGTTGTTAGACACGTGGTCTGCAATAATCAATAATCAGAACTTAGGTGGGACACGTGGCCCATGTGACCCAGAGACTGTGCTAGTCTCAAAAAAAAGAAAAGAAAAAAAAATATCCAAGAAAAATGTATACACACAATCTCACCGCACACAGTCCGAATTATGTAAAAGCCAGATTCCCTACTCAAGGTAACATTAGTCTAAACTAAGAATGGGGGAATAACTAAGTGGCCACTGTTGTAGTACCTACACTCCTTGGAAGACTGTTCTTTGCCCTTTGGTGGCTGTTGACCTGGTTGCACAAGTTGGCACTTTGCACTCTTGACTGGCTCACCCCAAGAATCCTCGTTTGTGGTAATTAAGGTTTACCAGGCTCCTCTTCTCTATCTCTCCGACCGGCAGGACTTCTCTGTGAGTCGAGTTTTGGGAAGAGGGGGTGGGGGTGAGCCAGAGGTGCACAGGTTCACTGACCAGGGGGGTCCGTCGGTCACGGCGGCTTCTGAACGAAGAGACGGCCATGATGCGCAGAGTAATCAAGTGGAGATGTCATATCGGGACAGGGCAACATATTGTTGCAGGGAGTGCATAGGAGGAAGGTTTTTGTACTAAATACTCTAGAGAAATCTTGCTGCTCTAAGGGAGTTTATATATACAGCAATCCTACAAATTCTGGCTTACTAAAAATTAATAGTTTAAATGATTGATTAGCATTGGGCTTGTGTGATGGGCATACATCTTAAAATTAAAAAACCTTAATTAGTATTGAGAAATAAAAGATGCATTAATTCAGCAGTGTTGAAAATTACATTTAAATTAGTTTAGGAGTTTAATCTCGATCCACGTAGTTTAAGGAAAGAACCAACATACGCCGGGGTTACTAAGGCCCTTTGCTGTGCGTATCTACGCTGTGACGTCACGAGCATTGCGTGCGCTTCTGTCAACTTTATTTAGTTTAGAATAGTACTCCCAATGTTTTGTTAAAGAGAACTTGATGTAGGAGAGAACATTCAAGGGGTAGCTATAGTATTATTAGGAGAGAGCTAAAAATACGATTGAAAGAAGAAGAGTGAAGAAAAATTCTTCACAATTATCATTATTATTATTATTATTATTATTATTATTAGCTGAGTTACAACCCTAGTTGGATAACCAGGATACTGTAAGCTCAAGGGCCCCAACAGGGAGAATAGCCCAATGAGGAAAGGAAACAAGGTAAAATGAAATATTTTAAGAACAGTAACAACATTAAAATATTTCCTATATTAACTATAACATTAACAAAACAAGAGGAAGAGAAATTAGATAGAATAGTGTGCCCGAGTGTACCCTCAAGCAAGAGAACTCTAACCCAAGCCAGTGGAAGACCATGGTACAAAGGCTATGGCAGCGTTCAAGATTGGAAAACAATGGTTTGATTTTAGAGTGTCCTTCTCCTAAGAGAGCTGCTTACCATAGCTAAAGAGTCTCTTCTACCCTTAGCAAGGGGAAAGTAGCCACTGAACAATAACATTGCAGTAGTTAACCCCTTAGGTGAAGAATTGTTTGGTAATGTCAGTGTTTTCAGGTGTATGAGGACAGAAAAGAATCTATAAAGAATGGGCCAGACTATTCGGTGTAAGTGTAGGCAAAGAGAAAGTAAACTGTAAGTAGAGAGAAGGATCCAATGCAGTACTGTCTGGCCAGTCAAAGGATCCCATAATTCTCTAGCGGTAGTATCTCAACGGGTGGTTGGTGCCCTAGCCAACCTTCTTACATAATCAAAGTATAAAGGAAAGTTACATTCATCAATACTTGCATTTGCTATTCCCATTATTATTTAGGCTAGACTAGAAAAGTCTCTCTCTCCAATTACTTCAGATATTGGCATAGGATCGATCGCGTAGTTTGTTTTCTTTGCTCTCTTGGTAATTTTGGTGATGTCATTTTGTGTTATGTTGAATCGTATTAATTTTGTCTGTGTGCCTGGTGTATCATTAATCTGATGTTGAGTATTTACAAATGACCTGGTTATGTTTTCAATTTTGTTTTTAAAGAATACTAGAAAATTATTATCTAGTTCTTGGTCACTGTATCCATCAGGTAGCTTCTTTTCTTTTATATTCCCCATTATATCATTCAGGAGACGATATAACTTATGTATGTCTGTTGCTGCTTCGAGGATCTTTCTCTTATAGTATTCACTTTTTTTCCTTCTAGTAGGTAGTTATATTGACACGCAGCAGTTTTGTATTCTACCCAAGTACTTTCAGTTTTTAACCTATTCCACTTTCTTTCTTTACGTCTTTTTTCCCTCTTTTTTACCAAAGTCTCTCCATCAAACGAAGGAGATTGGTCTTTTACGGTTATAGTCTTTTCCATCGGTGGGCACATAGTATCATATTCACTTTTACTCACTTTATTATAAGTGGTCATAAGACAGTTAGTACACTTAGCTCCTAACAGACGTTGGTCATCATGATCACAGGGAATGTTGATAGCATCATTTATTTTCTTTGTAACTTCTTCAATAAATATGGTAGGAGAAAAATTTGATTTATGTCTAAAGTTTATTTTCTTTACTAATACATGTTTTTGTACAGGTAGACTAAACGTAATAAGTATGTGTACTGGGGAGATAGTACATTTCTCTTCGACTTTTATATCAGATACAATATTATTCATATCATCACTTAGAACTAAGTCTAGCGTATGCCCAGTTAAAGTAATTGTGCAGTAGACGTTATTCACTAGTCGATATGATTCTAGTAACTGACTAAATGCCAAAGCGTCGGGATTTGATGCGTCATCCATCCAAAAATTAAAGTCTCCACAGATAACTAATTCGTTTTTCTCCATGATAATCATCTTAATGAGAGCACCGAATTCTTCAAAAAAGATACTAGTGTTTGTTCTAGGAGGTTTTAAATTGTTAAAAAGGATATTTTTCAATTTTTTGGCGTAAATTTTATTTCTATATATTCAAAGCTTGTTGTACTAATTCTTTTCAACGTTTTGAGATTTGAGTAACTTTTATGAATAAAGAGTCCGACACCCCCACCAGACCTACCTTTTCTCGGTATGTGGAAGAAAGCATGTGTGGGGTAGAGGGGGTCCATTTCATTGATCTTTGCCTTCTCCAAGTTATTTAACCATGTTTCAAATAATGCTAGTATATCCAAATATTTTTAGTTTATCAATTCTCGAATTTGAATAGTCTTATTACCTACAGATTGTATATTTACATACCCAAAGTTAATGACATCCTTAGTAACCATGATCAGTATTTTTAGCTAGTCCTTTCAATTCCAAGTCATAAGCTCTCTAGAATTTACTATGTGGTCACTTGGTCTATTTAACTTTGTGCAGGTTATACACTTTGACACTTGCGAATTACACTCCCTGGTGGACTGTCTCCCTGAACATTTCTTGCAGACTCTATCTTCATTCTTAGACTTGCAATCTTTTTCAGAATGTCCTTACCTCTGACAGTGGTAGCAGGTGATCACGTGGTATCTATCACGTATGTTATAAATACCCCATCCTAACGAAATTTGGTCCCCATTATCATGAATAGCCCTCCGAACTTCTGGATCACATTTCAACACATGGTGGGTGCCGCCCCCCCCCCCAGGCATTTTTCTTTAGGACTACACTTATCTTCTCTCCTATATTTTGGATTTGGTCTAGGCAGCGATTTCTTTGAATCAAAGCATTTACTACATCATCTTCATCATTGTACACAATTTTAGTTGTTGTATTAGTTGATTTAATTATAAACAGATTTTTTTCCTTAACTTTGTCAGCATATGTCGGTTTCTCCAGTTTTGGGTCTATCAATGTTTGAAGTGTTGCTTTAATTGATTCCATATTCATGGCAAGAATGTAAACTTTCTCAGTGAGGTCGGTGGTCTGGGTAGAATTTGTTGCGTCTGCGCTAAGGTCCGCAAGTTTATTTTCCAAGTCATCTATTTTCGCATCTTGTTCGTTCAGGGTCAGATTTCTCATGTTTACATCTTCATTTAATTTTGATATTACTAAATTGTTTTGTCTGGCTTCACGTACGCAGTGTGGGCATAACCAGTCTAGGTTATTCCATTCATTCTCACTGATGGCTGTCACTAAATGCACACATCTCTTATGGTAGAGTCTTCTACCATCAAATACTATCCATTTTTTCTGTTCTCCCTCCGTGGTTTTACATATGAGGCAGAAATAGTTAGCAACAGACATAGTGTGCTGTTTCTTATCACTTAGGTTCCTCCATTAGATTAACTAATATTTTTTCAATGATATTCTAAGCGAGAAACAGAAAGCTAAAACACGACTCCGTGCAACAAGTCCACACTCTACGTCTCAACACATTGCCGAATTATTTCTTGTCATCTTCAGGGAGGAATCTGCACTGAAACAAATATGGGTCATAGAATTTATTAGATTACTGAAAAAGTAGACACACTTACTTTCGGTGTTGGTGGAAGACTTAATGTGCCTAGCTTACATGACACAAGAGACTTTGTCTCTGTTCCTGATTTTGTCCATCATCATATCTTGCTGGATGAGGTCATAGACAACAGTGGCTCAATTTTTAATCCAGTTATGAAATACACTGCATATAGTATGTAAAACTATTTTAACGTATTGTTTTGTTTGCTTATATTTAAGGTACTGCAATAAAATGCAATTGTTCTGCTTTAGAATGACGCCAAAATCATTATCATAGCTTGAATATTGAAGGGGATTGCTGCCTCAGTCACATTAATTTTATAGGAAACTTTTCCTATGGTTCTTATAATCTTCTTTTCATCATTAATGCATTCTACTAGTAATTGCGCATATCTAGACATGGGTGGATATATGAAGTTATGCACTCAGAGATGCCTCTTGACTACACACAGTATAAAATACAGTCTAGTCATAATCACCAATATGACAAATGTTCCTACAGTCTCTGACGAACATCGTGGGAACGATGAACAAGATAACAACCAATCAGACCTTCTGTCACCCATGGTGACCCCTCCAGCAAATCACATGGATTCCTGCAGGGATACAAGTATAAGCATCCAAAGTGACATGATGCATATCTTGGATCCCATCACCAGTCCGAAAACTACCTGGCAAGGAATGAAAACTATTATATTATCTAAAAATGAATCCTCTGTGGGTTTAGTCAATCTATGGAGAGAGAAAATGACAGATTGGCAGGCCTACATGGCTGAAGACTATGAAGCGAGAAGTAGATAATGAATGGAGAAGTATTGATTTAAAAGCTCAATATAGAGATTACTGACAAAAGCTAACCGAGATTCTTTGCGTCACTAAGCGTTGGAGAAGATGATGATGATCTAACAAGTACCCCGTAGCCCCCAGAAAGAAAATATCCCTTAAAATATATACTCCTTGGGACTACGACAAACACCGAGAGAATAATGAACACGATAATAATTACCAACCTTTCCTTCTTTCGCCCATGGTGAACCCTCCAGCAAATTAAATTACTTGGACTAAAGGTAATGGTGGCTCGGTGGTAGCGTCTTTGCCAGACTGCGGTTCCAGTACTGCTCAAACTCGTTGGTTCTTTTGGTCGCTGCAACCTCACCATCCTTGTGAGCTAAGAATGGTGTGTTTGGGGGAACCTATAGGTCTTATCTGCTGAGTCATCAGCAGCCATTGTCTTGCACTCCTTGGTCTAGTTTCGGTGGAGAGGGGGCTTGGGCATTGATCATATGTAATATGGTCAGTCTCTAGGGCACTGTCCTGCTTGGTAGGTCAATGTCACTGTCCCTTGCCTCTGGCATTCATGAGCGACCTTTAAACCTTCAAACATGGGTTACAAGTAGAAGCAGCCCAAGTATCCTGATTCTTATCTCAGATTTCACCACCAACTCCAAAACCAATCAGGTCTTAAGGAATGAAGGTTATTATGACAGCTCAAGTGACCGGACTCCCATCCCGGCCAATCCTAACGAAATCTGGTTCCTCCCTCCAACTGAGACCTACACCGAACTTTATATCAATATAATGTCTGATTCATCAACTCATACCTTTAGTATTCTATCTAGTAGTGACATTTTTACTGTTGAAAACGTTGTAACAACTTGAAAATAAAACCTGATTATGACTAGATTATCAGTATTCACTTATACTGGTTGTAATAAAAAAGCAGTTTTGATCACACGACTATATATCCACCTATGATGAGATATGCACAATTACTACTAGAATGCAGTGATGTTGAAAAGATACTTTTAAGAACTATCAGAAAATGTTTCCAATGAGGCAACAATCAGCTTCAATAATACCTATTGAAAAGGGTGCCTTCTCCTTAACCATAGATTTGATAGTAACTTCATAGATAGTAAACCAAGTTTTACTGCTTTTTTTTTCTTTCTTTTTACATAGAGGCAGAACTGACTAAGGTTGTGGTGGCCAATGCAGTAATGTCCTTTGTAGAACACTGCACCACCAGTGCAGCTACGTTCTGAATATCGGCATTTTACTAAGGGTGAAGTCAAACACTCTTCCTCTGTGGTGTTCATATATTCCATCAAAGAAGCGAGGTTTGACGCTGCAAACAAAAGCAGCAATAAATATACAAAAAATAATGTAAATATTCATGTAAAACAATATATATATATATACTGTAAATATCATGTAAATACAAAATAATGTAAATGATGTGAAATACAATATAGTAATTCCACAGGTAAGGTTCACTTAACATAGAAAATAAACTTACATTTTCCAGACCCCGATTCTAATACTAAAATTCCCAGATAACCACTGGTAAAAGTTGCTGTACCACCAGAAGCATTCAGCCTCCTAACTAACAGCAACACTGGTCACTTAATACTATGATGAGTACACTGGGCAGCTCAGCACACAACAAATACTGCAGAACCACAGCATGCAGAAATTCCTTGTGCTTTCCAGAGCCTGCCCACGCTGAACTAACAAAGGCGCCAAGGCGGGCATAAATCGCGGCCTTTTGGGCAGATGCCAACAATAACAATACAATATTTTTCAGTACCAACTCAATACTTCTTTTTCATACAAAAAAGGAAACAAAAAATGTATACAGTTTTCCCTTCAATAGAAATATTCAATTCAAAATAGTGCACATAAGTATATAATCAAATACAAAACAAACATCAGGCAATCCCGACGCTCGCTTATCCCCTCATCCTTACCATCAACAAAGAAAACGTGTAGCGCCAACTTAACTAAAAACGAAAAACGCTGTGGTATATCCTACATCCTTGATTGGTGAAAGCCAGGCTGGGGTTCTAGTCCCGCTCAAACTCGTGACTTCCTTTGGTCGCTGCAACTTTACCATCCTTGTGAGCTAAGGATGGGGTGTTTGGGGGAACCTATAGGCCTATCTGCTGAGACATCAGCACCCATTGCCTGGCTCTCCTTGGTCCTAGCTTGGGCGGAGAGGGGGCTTGGGCATTGATCATATGTAATATGGTCAGTCTCTAGGGCACTGTCCTGCTTGGTAGGTCAATGTCCCTGTCCCTTGCCTCTGCCATTCATGAGCGACCTTTAAACCTTTAAACCTTATGACTGAGAGGGTTATTGATCTTCAGTTTTATATTATTTATGTACCTCCCACCTAGTAGAGTGATAATGCATTTGCCTAGCATTCGTTTGGCAGCAGATCGATCCCAGCCCGGAACGTGAGTTTAATCTGTGTTCTGGGGAGGATACCACTGTGGTTGAGCCCCACAGTAAAGAACTGGGTTTGCTTGGCTAATGTTCTGATGTGCATATCGCTTCGGATGATACTGGAACTGAAACCAGACATCTTTACCTTTCTTTACCTTCTTGTGCACAAAATTTTCCTTTTATTCTTACTAGCATTTCCACTACAATACTTTCATATTATTTCCTGCCATTAGAACCTTTCATGAAATTACGAGTTGTATTTTTCCCTGTGAGTCTTTGCTGCCCTTGCCTATTTAAAGCTTCAGGGTAATGGCAGCCATTGCCTTCAACTGAATATACCCTATACAGTACAGTACATATCTTCAGGAGCAGGGGGGTGGGGGTGGGGTGGGGGGGTGGGTGGGGGCTTTGCAGTTTATGTTCCTACAGTGCTGGAAAGATCTGTTTATTTCTCGTCCAGTTTTAGTACTATTTCTATTAAGGTACAGCATTGGTTTTTCCTTTCTGAATACAGTTACTATATCTTAACTCATGAAGAAGATATATGTATTGTCTGAACGATTCAGAGCGGGTTTTGGTGGCCAATGTGGTAACGTCCCTGACTGGTGGAAGCCAGACTAGGGTTCGATTCCTGCTTAATCGTGTTAGTTTATTTGGTCGCTGCAACCTCATCATCCTTGTGAGCTAAAGATGTGGGGTTTCAGGGAGCCTATAGGTCTATCGGCTGAGTCATCAGCAGCCATTGCCTGACCCTCCTTACACGATCTGCAATGATAATTTTTAATTTTGGGTAACGTATATTTCTTTTTAATGAGAAAAACTTGTTCGACTTTAAGAATGAAAAGAGATTTTAAGATATCTAAAAAGGGCCACTGTCCTGAAGCTTCGTGTCAATCGGAGGTGATGACGTCATATTATTTTGTTTCGTTTATTTAATAACATTTTACTTACTGAGCTAATGATAATGATACAGTAGTAATAATAATGATAATAGTAACTTTGATCATAAGTATTTAAGGATTAATTTGTTATTTATAGAGATGAAACTTCACAAATCTCATAACTCGTATCTTCTATTGTTTTTTCTATGATCGGTAATGTTACGCTATCGATAATTCGATTCAGTGTCGTAAAAACGGGCTTAATTCGTATGAAAACTTATTAATGTAAGTTATTTCATGGTAAGAATGTACACGAGTAGTTGCTATGCTCATTATTTAAGGAATATATCGGTATATTGTAAATTAAATTGGTTTGGAAGCAAAATTCTTTACCGACATTTCGTCCGAAGCGGTCAGGCAGAGTTCGTCAACGCAATGCAATTTGGCTTCGATCATACTGGCATTATGCCTTAAAGATTCTGAATAAGGCTTCTATATATGGATTTTTGCTATGAAAAAACATGAATTAAGAAGGAAAAATAAAAAAATTAAGGCTTATTTTATTTAGAATGATGAAGTATCAAAGCGATGAGGCATTGCCCTACTAACGGCGAATAGATACACAGATCTGTAAAAAGGCTGTAGAGGAAAATACTACTTATGAAAATCTATGATTTAGAATCACATAACATCCTTCTATTTTATTACCTCCACCACTGAAGTTGGAGGGAGGTTATGTCTTCGTCCCTGTTTGTGTATGTGCGTTTGTTTGTGAACAGCTTTCTGGCAACAATTTTAATTGCAGGGAATAACTGTTATGTAAAAAGCTGGAAATACTGTTTCAAATTGCAACATGTGTGTCTCTCCTACTCTCTGTACCTGTGGTTACCAATGCTTTGCAATTTTAATTACATACCTATCAATGTCATTACAACAGGCATTACTCTTTGATTGACTCGGCTTGTATTGAAGGAATCATTTCAAGTCTTATGGATGGAGGGTCTTAGTGTTTGTTGTTAATGAGTAAGAAACACAATTTGATGGCATTTCCTGTCATTCCTCATGAAGGGTGATATCTTTTATAAAAACGTTAATGATGTTTCATTTGATAATTAATTAAATTAGTGTGGCTTTGTTGGCTCTTCCTTATTGTCACTCCAAATCAATTACTCTGCTGTACAAAGATAGAACAGTGAACTACTGTAAGTCAGACTGAATTTCAGTGTGCCACTATGCCATCACTTGGCTTTTCTCACTTTCTATAGGTTCCCGGGACTCATTCTTTTGCTGTTATTATTACTATTATTATTATTATTATTATTATTATTATTATTATTATTATTATTATTATTATTAGCTAAGCTACAACCCTAGCTGGAAAAGAAGGTTGTTATAAGACCAAGGATTCTAACAGGGAAAATAGCCCAGTAAGGAAAGGAAATTAGGAAACAAATAGAATAATGTGTCTGAGTGTATACTCAAGCAATTGAGCTCAATACATTTCTATTTTGTTGTGAATCTGAAACAGTTGGAAGAATATGAGTCAGAAAAAACTCCAGGAGCAACACAAACAGACACACGCACACACTGACGTATGAACTTTTAGATGCGATGTTAATTGTCAAACCATGTTTCAATCCTTGGATAAGTGTGGTCAGTTGTGTGTGAGTGTGTTTGTAAATAGTTGTGGAAGTTTAGGTTTCTTATACAAGCCTGATCTCTTATGATAGTTATTTTAGAGAGAGAGAGAGAGAGAGAGAGACAGAGAGAGAGAGAGAGAGAGAGAGAGACTCTGTGATAGTTTTCATACTATTTACATCCGCCAACGAATTTGGAGGAGATGATTTATTTCTTCATTGTTTGTCTGCTTGTTTGTGTGTGTGTGTGCGTATGTGTGTGTGTGTGAGCACCTTCCTGGCCACAAGTTTACTCATAGAGTAGTGAATTTTTCAGTGATTAAATATGACACAAGAGGTGGAAGTTCTCTCTCTCTCTCTCTCTCTCTCTCTCTCTCTCTCTCTCTCTCTCTCTCTCTCTCTCTCTCTCTCTCTCTCTCTCTCTCTCTCTCTCACACCCATGATCTTTTTCCCTCACAGCAATCTACCCCACACCCCCACATTAGAGATGTACTTTCCATGGGCGTCTCTTCTTAGTTGTGATGGTGAAAGATTTGAAAAGATGTAACTATCAAAACAAAGAAAGACTCGTGTTCATTATTTGGTTATTGAAAACATTCTCCTCTCTTCCTAAACATTAGAACACCTGACGCGTGTTCACCTTTGCCGTATTTGTGTATGAATACACTGCTTCGTTTTTGTCACACACACATACACACACAAACACACACTTCAGAACTACCTTTGATTAAGAGTAATGAGAACTTCTTTTTACCTCAACTAAACGCTTCTTTGTCTTCACTCTGATGAGCCTCAACTAAAGGCTTCGTCATCAACTGGAGTTTTATTAAAAAGGCCTTACTATTCATATACCCATTACTTGAATAGATCCTAGGTAGGATGTAGGATAATCGAAAGTTGAAAATAATAATGTAGATTTTTCTTTTACAACTTGGAAAGATTTGACTTATTTCACACCATTCCCCATTAAAACAACTTTCCCTTTGCAACCCCCTCCCTCTTTAAAACCCCCTCCCTCTTTAAAACCCCCTTTCCATTCAAACCCCCTTCCCATTTAAAACGCCCTTCCCATTTAAAGCCCCCTTCCCCTTTAAAACCCCCTCCCCCTTTAAAACCTCCCTCCCCTTTAAAACCCCCTTCCCTTTAAACCCCCTTTAAAACCACCCTCCCCTTTAAAACCCCCCTCCCCTTTAAAACCCCCCTCCCCTTTAAAACCCCCCTTCCCTTTAAATCCCCTTTAAGACACCCTCCCCCTTAAAACCCCTCTCCTTTAAACCCTCCTCCCCTTCTCAAACCTCCTTCCCTTTTTAATCCCTCCCCTTCTTAATTTCAACAATTAACTGTAAAAGATGTGAACAATTCAAGTTGTTAAGAATCAAAGCCGATGATATGGTTTGTAAGAGAAGCTTAAGTTAACCTTTTGCACATTTCTTACTAAATCATTCTTTAATTAAGGTTCATCAGCAGGATGTTGTTCAACTCTTGATCTACAAATAACATTCTTAGATGGGATTGAATTTTTGCATTTGGTCTATAAGAAGGTCAGGAGGCTTCAGACTTAATTTGTCCTACTCATAGAATTTGGTTGATATCAACACAATAACAGTGATGAAATACGTTGGAAAAATATTCAAGAAATGGGTTCTCAAAACGTCTTGGGATTTAGTAGTAGACATATGATAGGGTGTGAATCATTTGACTCTCTCTCTCTCTCTCTCTCTCTCTCTCTCTCTCTCTCTCTCTCTCTCTCTCTCATTTCCCCATTGATTTCATCTTTTCATTAATGTTAATATCATCAAACATCACTTTGGTTCCTTCCAATAGCCAATAGCCTAGCATAGCCTATTCTACTTAGTCTCAGCTGCTGTTGCAATTGTTTTCTTCATGAATGTGTAGGAGGTGTTTTTGGAAGTACACTGGGTGTAATTCATGTAATTCAGTATTTCTTCATGACAAGGTGTAGAGAGAGAGAGAGAGAGAGAGAGAGAGAGAGAGAGAGAGAGAATATGTTATTGTGCATTTCATCACTAATAGATTCCATTCTACAACATTTACTAATTAGAAGAGCCTTGCTATATTTCATACACTTAGAAAATGTACTCTAGACGATTAACAAATTTGAGTGTTGTGTGTTCCACAGTGGTCTGGTTGATCTGGTTTAAGCTTTAGAAACTTCATTTGCATAAAGCCACTAGCAGCGACCATTGCATTACCCTTAAATCTCCCCTTGCTTTTTTTTTTCATGAAGATGATGAATGCAAGAGGAAGGCCAAGGTTTGGGTGGATGGATAGAGTGAGGGAAGCTGTGGGTGATAGGAGGATAGATGTGAGAGAGGCAACAGAACGTGCTAGAAATAGGAATGAATGGCGAGCGATTGTGACGCAGTTCCAGTAGGCCCTGCTGCTTCCTCCGGTGCCTTAGATGACCGCGGAGGTAGCAGCAGTAGGGGATTCAGCATTATGAAGCTTCATCTGTGGTGGATAACGGGGAGGGTAGGGGGCTGTGGCACCCTAGCAGTACCAACCGAACTTTGTTGAGTCCCTTGTCAGGCTGGGAGGAACATAGAGAGGAAAGGTCCCTTATTTTTTTTTTCATTTGTTTGATGTCGGCTACCACCCCGCCCCCAAATTTGTGGAAGTGCCTTGGTATATGTACGTATGAATGTTTGTGGAATGATAACTTACTTCCAATGACTTATTTGCTTCATCTTTAACTTTTATATCATATTCTGAAGTTTGAGACCATCAGTCAAAGCCGTTGGCATCTGTATTCCTGTTAAAACTTTTGTTGAATTAATACGAAAAACTATGTCAACATATCGAGGAAGACAGATTCCAAATTTCTATTCCTTTTTAAAAACTTAACAAAATTATTACAGTTATCTGCTTTTTGGGATAAAAGTTTAAAGCTTCAAGGTATTCAAATGTTATGTTTTTAAATGTCAATCTACTGAATAGAAAAAAAAAAAACTTAACTAGATACATCCAATTTTGTGTGATATTTCTCTTGCTTGAGAGTACACTCGGGCACATTATGCTATCTTTTTTCTCTTCCTCTTTTTATTTTGAAGTTTTTATCCTCCTGTTATTGAGAAGTTTTTATAGTTTATAAATAGATAATGTATTGGTATTGTTCTTACACTTCTCTTGTAGTTTTTCCTTATTTCCTATCCTCACTGGGCTATTTTCCATATTGGAGCCCTTGGGCTTATATCATTCTGCTTTTCCAACTAGGGTTGTAGTTTAACAACAACAACAATAATAATAATAATAATAATAATAATAATGATAATAAGTCAAGGACCAGGGAAGGGGGTTGGGGTGGGTGAAGCATAATCTACCCATTGTTGGTAAAAAAAAAAATCACTTTGGAATATTTTCTTCCTCGTGAAACCTCAGATAAGTTGAACATAATGGTAACATCTATATAACAATGTTTTTATTGAATTAATTTTGTAGATTTTTGGTCCCGAACTTAAAAGTGAAAGCTTAGTCTTGTAAAAGATTTTTTCCCCCCCAAAATACTGAGATTTCAAAGGTATTACATTTTCGAGAGACCAAAAGACTGAGAAAAAGCAAAGTATCATCGTGTTCACTTTTCTTTTGTAAATTTCATATTAAGATGCTTCCTATTAAGATTTGAAAACTGGTTTACATGGCCTAAATTTTTGAAAAGTAAAAATGTATCGTCCACATATCGACAATACAAGAAAGGCTTAAAATCCACAGGACAATCACTCAGCCATTTCCTTTCACAATAACACAGAAATATGTTTGCTAAGGTTGGTCTACACGGTGAACCCATTACTACTTCATCCATACAACCTGTCATTAAACATAAATGTGGATATAGTGGTAGCTAGTTCTAGTAGTATTTTGAAAATGTTTTTTATTGAAGCCTTCGAAAATGTCCTCTGGGTTAGGGAAAAGTTGTTCAAGAGTGATCTGTTTCTTGTAAATGAATGTTTGTGAACACGCTATGTCGAAGCTGCACATAACAGTTATTTGTAACCTCGAAAGAATTTATCAATTCTGCAAATTCGTAAGAGTTTTCCACACTTTAAAAAAGGGAGAACAGAATAAACTACAGAGTTCGCAAGTGGAAGGAGGATGGCATAGTTTGTCAGACAAAACAGCTTCAGCAATGATGGCAACAGGAACACAACCTGGTATCATGTGTGGTGCCACAAAGATTCACAAAAGAAACATTCCCCTGAGACCAATTCTCTCAGCTATTAATACTTGTTCCTATGACCTGTCCAAACATCAAGTCACCAAGCTCTCCCCTCTCACAGTAAATGAATGTTCTCGGAAAAATTCTTACGAATTTATAGAGTTGATAAATTCTGTCGAGGATACAAATAACTCTGTTATTTGCAGTTTTATTGAGACGCCAATGTCCAACCTAGGTAATTTAGTTTAATATAATCTATCTATAGTCAGGTGGAATTATTGGTGGGTTAACTGGCCTTTTCATATTTGCTTTGCACAATATCTTATCGTGCCTTAAAAAATGGTCTCTTCGCAAATAATTTCCCCATATCGCTTTGTATTTCTCCACACTGACTTGTACTAATTTATATTTTCTTAATTTTCAATATAATTCACGATTCATCCAAAGAATCTGATTCATCTTGATTTAATTTATAAATAAAAAAAAATCTGAAGTTAGTGGAATTATCATCGGCGAGAAGGGCGTCCGTAACATAGATGATCTCTTCACCGACAATCTCACAATTTTCCCAATATCTCATTTTATTCCTCCATGCTTAATTGTACCAACTTTTACCATATTTTTTTTCATTTTCTATATATTTTAATATTCATCTGCACAATATGATTCATCTGGATGAATTTTATTAATTCAAAATTTTGGAATCATTTATGGAGTTGTCGTCGGCAAAAAGGCCGTTACCAAAATGGTCTCTTCACCGATAATTAATTTTTCTACAATTCATTTTCTTCCTTCGCTCTTATTTGTACTATATTTTTATTTTCCATTTTCCTTATATTTTACGATTGATCTGTAGAATATGATTCATCTGGATGCATTTTATAAGTTTATTATGCGATTATTGTCGGCGAAAAGGCCGTCGATCTATGATCTACCAACCGTTAGCTTGAAACTCTCATGTCGTCTTAACGTGACATTTTTATAGTTTCATTTATAATTTCAGTATCTTTGCAAATCGTTAACCATTTATTATGTTGATTCACGTAATTGTGGATATTTTGCACAAAATAACCTTCGCCAACGAAGTTGGAAGGAGGTTATATTTAGCTACTGTTTATGTGTTTGTGAACAGCTTCCTGACCACAATTTTACTCTAGCGTTTATTATCTTCTCCAACTAATTGTCACTTCAGTGGAACATACTTTTATTGAGTTTTCCGATAGAGTTTTGACGTTTTAAGTGCCAGTGAAGTTTCTCTCTCTCTCTCTCTCTCTCTCCTCTCTCTCTCTCTCTCTCGCTCTCTCTCTCTCTCTCTTAAATTGTCCAATAAAAGCTATATCAACTTCATCAATTATTGTGAAGAATTTCCTTCACTCTTCTTCTTTCAATTGTATTTTTAACTCTCTTCTACTAATACTATAGCTACCCCTTAAACGTTCTCTTCTACATTCAGTTTTCTTTAACGAAACATAGGGAGGACTATTCTAAACTAAAACTTGTTGACAGTGGCGCATGCCATGCTCGTGACGTCACAGCGTAGATACGCACAACAGAGGGCCTTGGTAACCCCGGCGTACGTTGGTTCTTTCCTTAACTACATGGGTCGAGATTAAATTCCCAAACTGAATTTTAAATATAAATTTCAATACGGCTGAATTAATGCATCTTTTATTTCTCAATACCAATTAAGGTTTGTTAAATTTAAGATGTATGCCCATCGCACCAGCCCATTGCTAATTCTCATTTTAACTATTAATTTTTAGCAAGCCAGAATAGGTAGGGTTATTGTATGTATAAACTCCCCCAGAGCAGCAAGATTTCTCTAAGTATTTATTACAAAATCCTGCCTCCTCTGCACTCCTTCCAACAATACATTGCCCTGTCCTGAAGTCCCGATATGGCACCCCCAATGAAGTATTATACGCACCAATCTCCTCACCTGTCTGGAAAGGTGAAGCCAGGTGATATCCTCGACCTTAGTGTCGAGCCCATTCGTTCTGAAGCCGCCCTGGCCTACTTACCTGCCTGGTCAGTGAACCCGTGCACCTCTGGCTCACCCCCACCCCTCTCTCCCAAAACTCGACTCACAAAAGATTGCTGCCGGTCGGAGAGATTGAGAAAAAGAGGACCCTGGTATACCATAGTTGCAGCCAAAGTGAGAATTTTAGGGGTGAACCAGTCCAGAGTGCAAAGTGCAGAGTGCCAACTAGTGCGACCAGGTCAACAGCTATCATGGGCATAGGACTATCTTCAAAGGAGTGCAGGTACTACATCAATGGCCATAGTTATTCCCCTATTTTTTAGCTTAGACAAATTTTAACTTGATAGGGAACCTGGCTAATTACAACATTCAGACTGTGAGCGGTGGGATTGTGTGTAAATATTTTTCCATTATTAATTTTTTTGCTTGGAGACTAGCACAGTCTCTGGGTCACGTGGGCCACGTGCCCGACCCCATTTTTATTTTTGATTTTTGCAGACCACGTGTCTAACCCATCATTTTTATTATTTTGAATTGCTTTTAATTTGCATTCCTTTTATGATATTTTGTGTTGTTAAGATGTCCGTTTTCTTTTGATGTAAATTTGTAAAATAAATTATTATTAGGTTAAATAAACCTCCTTAGTATTCTAGCTCCCTCATTTGTTTAATGTTTAAACTGAGAATATTTGAAGAGTAAACCTAAGTAAGTCTATAGGTGGTAACAGCGAGGAACTTTGCATTAATATATTTGCTTCGAAGGTAAAGATCCTTATCTTTAAACTTAAAAACTAGTTTACATCACTGCTCCCATTTTTTATTTTGTCTAATTGCATTAACGTAAAATACCTGTCCAGCATCTCATTGGGGTAGCTGGGACGGAGTCGGAACAGAGACTAAGAATGAGATGACTATAAACCTGACAAAGCTAGAGTAGGCCATAAATTACTTATATTCTACGTGTGGAGTTCTCCGGCCTCTGGACAGTAAAATTTCCCCCTTTTGTATTTAAGAGTGTTGGTTAGTGAATTGTGACAGTAAAGTATTAGCAGGGCGTTTGTGCCCCGAGAGTAAGTGCTCATTATCCTCCCCTGTTGAACTTTATGTAACTGCCGTAAGGAGACTTTCCCGGACTAAGTTCCCACTCAGAACATAAAAAATTCTCCACAGTTTCTCCTTGATAAATATTTGCAATAGCACTTGTGATTTTGGTGTTAATTCTATATTTTTTTAAAACTTCTATTAATACCTCCCTTTTTACAGAGTCAAATGCTTTACTAAAGTCTATCGTGGTTACTATTAGAGGTTTCTTGTTACTATAGCTCTCTTCCACATAATATTGTAATATAAAGATATTGTCCTCTATCCTGCCTCTACCTGTAAATCCTGCTTGACATTCATTGTCTTCTTCATTCATTCTTGTGATTTTCTATTTCCTTTTTCACCATCATCATGAATATTTTATAAGAAATATTCAATACAACTATGGGTCTTAGGGTTTTGCCATTGGCCTTCTTTTCTCTTCAACCATCTTTGTTCTTGACTTCTTCTGCATAATTTTTCTTTTTCGTCCAACTCATTTTGATAACATTTCTGTAAAGGTTACAAGACATATTTTGCTTTTTCCTAGTACCTTATAAAGCTCGGGTTTTAGGCCATCTGGTCCTGCCACTTTTTTTGCCTTTAGTTTTCCCAGGCAATTCTTTACTTTTTTTTACTGATTTTTGGATTTTTCATTGGTTTTATTTTCCCTTTTGTTACCATTACAAGGTCACAGTGTTCCCTAAGTATGTCCGGGATATTATATTCATCAATTCTTGTGGTGTCTTCCTGATGCGCTATTTCATTTTCATATTCTATCTGTTTTTCTTCATTCCAAACTGAGTCTTTTTTATTTTCATGCTTACAATATATAGTTTTCCAGTATTTGACTAATTCCTCTTTTGTTTTTTCCTTATCTAGCTTAGTTCTTTGTTCTCCATAAAGTTGTATAACTTTGCCATGGGCTTTCTGTCTGTTCCTCATTCTATCAATATTTTCCCAGAGTTTTTTTTATTTTTATCAATTTTTATTTCTGCTGTTATCTTTTTTTTTCAAATATAATTATTTTCTTCTTTGTCATTTCTTGCAGTTCCCTCTTCTTTTGATCATGTCTCTCTTCTAATACCTTTTTTTACTTCGATATTAGACTCATTTCTTTTCTTCATGTTTAAATCCTTCATTTCCTTTATGCCTTTTCTTATTTCACCGTTCATCCAGGGTTGCTCATGTACCTTTTCTTCATTGAGAACTTTCCTTTTATATACTCTTGCCAATTTTTCTTCTGCAACCTCTTTTATTATTAGGTCCATTCCTTCTATTTGTCTATCTCTCACAATTTCCTCTACTCTTGTTGTATATTCTCTTAAACTATTTTCATCTGTCCTAAAGTATTTTACTTCCTTCCCTCTTCCTTTATTAAAATTTTTATTCTGGTCACTCATGAATTTCAGTTCTATAGTGATCAGATTATGATCTGAAATGTCAAAGTTCATTTTTTCATCGTCTGTAATCATTTCCCAAAAGTTTTTATACATTTGTTCGTTTACTTGTACGTAGTCTATTACATTTTTTTGTTGCAATCTTTCCCATGTATAAATCCCTTTACATCTTAAATCTCCATTCAATAGGACTAACCTATGGTCATTCATCCAATCGAGAATCATTTCCCTGTTCCTGTCTAAATTCTGGTAACCTAAAAATCCTACATGCCCGTTAAATTCCCCTAATATCATCAATGCCTCCTCTTCCTTTAGATTTCTAATAATTACTTCACATTCCTGTTTCATTATCTTATCCCTACTTTTGTCTTCTTCAGTATTTCCTGCTGAAAACTAAACCAATAATAATTTAAATGTATGATTATATGCAATATACTTAACATACACCAGGTCTTTACTTTTAGTTTCTATCTTTTCCAATTCTAGACTGTCACTATTTCTATAAAGTATCATCAAACCTCCTCATTTTTTTATCATTCATATTCCTCATATTTTCTACTTTTTTAACACCCCTACTTAAATTTAATCTATATAACTTCTGGTATTTTCTGTCAAGCAAAAAAGTTTATTTCTACTATTTAATTCCTTCTCAACTTCCATCAGTTTTTGTTTTGTTAAGCATTGTATGTTCAACTAGTAAATCTTAAAGTTTTCTTTTATTTTGTGTTTTATATTCTTCTCCTTTCCTTAAAGTTCGTGTGTGCCTTCCTCGTTCTGACAAAAATTTTCCCTTCTGTGCAATTTTCCCCTTCTTTATGAACCATCCATTTTCACCATTTTGTCTCTTTGTTTGTAATTCTTCCCTTAAGCGCCTATCTTGCTCTCTCTCTCTCTCTCTCTCTCTCTCTCTCTCTCTCTCTCTCTCTCATCGTTAGATCTGGCGCTATAAAGATTCTACGTTCTCTTGTTTCTGGACAATTTCTAAGGTTCTTAGCCTTTCCTAAAATTGTCCACTTCTCTCTTTCACTTTTCGTTTTTACTAGTAATGGCCTGGGTTTGTTTCTTTGGTTTCTAACCTCTTGGCTATCAACTGGTCTATTACCTATTTCTAACCTACCTAATCTGATTGTTTCCATTACTTCAACTCCAATTACCCCTATATTATCTTTGAACAGTCGCCCACACCTATCCTTATCCTTTCTTTGTTTTTCCTCTGTGCTTCCTTCTATGCATTCCTCGACATTATATATTACCAGATTATTTTTCCTCTTTTACTTTTCCATTATCTCTTTAACCTCTTCTCTAACTTCTTCCCTAATGTCTTCTATTGGCATATTAACTCGTCCTAACTTTGCCGAACCTATCGAGTCCTTTATTTCTATTATTGCGTGTTCCAGTACCTCTAGCCTATCCATTAGCCTATCATTAATCTCCTTCATCTTTTTATACCCAACCTTCATTTTACTATATGATCCCCTACATTCTCTGTAAAACCAAGTGAGACTTTTGATATTCTGCAGTACTTTGTAATCTTCCCTGCCCATTTTTACACAACCATTGTGGAACTAAGACTCTCAGTAGTCACAGGTGATTCCATACTGCTTCTTTGTTACCTCTTTGTCGCACATGGCACAGTCAGCCGGCTCCCTTTCCATTTCTTCTTCTGATGAGGTTTCTACAACCTCATTCCTCACCATCTTCACTTTTGGCTTCGTTCCAGTCTTGCCTTTATTATCCATTTTCAATTATCAGCTTATAACACCTTTTAGTCCTTAATTTTTTTTCACTTACATCAATTAACACAGGAGCTCACCTGCTTTCACTTTCACTGTTGCAACCGGCATGTTGTTATGGACGTAACATGGATCCTAGAGTACCAGGAATAAAGAAGTTGGAAGTTCCTGGACCATCAAATTTTCCCCTAAATAAGAAGCAGTCTTCAACACAATACAAAATACGTATTATATATACTATTGTACCTTATTGTTACATTATACAATGTAATTGATTTCATAGATTTTTTTGTAATCATAAACACTAAGATTTGGCTTAATGCAGCAAACTGATTTAAGAAAAAGAAAACTTTAAGCAATTTTCCCCCGAGCAGTGTTCAACACAATATAAAATACGTTTTATATATACTATTGTATCTTATAGTTACATTATACAATGTAATTGATTTAATGATTTTTTTTCTAAGAAAAAAAAAAAACTAAGATTTGGCTTAAACAAAATACGTCCCTAAATTTACCAGATTTTCCGAATTTGGGGACAATTTCCCTAGGAGCAGACGCCATGACAGAGAGCCCTATAAGAATCTGTGTGTCAACAACCCTAAAGACAAAATATCCAATTGAAAACTATATATAAATACTAAATATAACTATCATACACTATAAATATTAAATTTCATCATATTTACGATATATTTCTAATAAATAATTACGTTTTTTATATATATTTTATGCTTGGGATCTAAAAAAAATCAATGCCAACGCGATGCTATGGACACCTATTGACGGTTAAAACAACTAATATTGCGCATGGTAAATTTCTTGTAATATACCTATTGTATAACCTTTAAAATTATTCCTAATAAATGTTAATTTAAAGAATATGTAGTAAGTGAGTCTCAAAATTTAATATTAATATATATTTTATACCAATAATTCTCTGTTTACCTTTAAAACATGATTTATTAAAGGTACATTGCAAATGTTAGCTGGTAAAATCAAAATCAGCTGACTTTTTAGCAAGAATACATGGTAGATAGGAAAAAGAATATTTTGATGAAATATAGTGAAATTTTCAATAAAATTACCGTAGATTTTATCTAAGTTTGATTTTGATAAAAAATTTTTTTTAAAAAAGCCAGATATTTTCCATAATTTGGAATAGTTAAGATCTTCTGATAGAGTTTGAATTTAACGCCAAATTCTCAAGTGAAAATAACGACTTTGACGAAAGCCATTGAGTGTTAAAATAACTATGAACAATAACAAAATAACAAAGAGTAGCTGTCAACTTTTCATGTAAACATTGAAGATATCTTGCAAGTATTTGCAATTTTTTTTGCAAAAATACACATTTTAAAATTATAAGTATATATTAGCTTTCTTCCAGCCTTAATGTATCAATATAATACTAAGATTATATAGAAAATAAACGTATTTCAAAAGAGTAATTAGAAACTCACATTAGACTGATTACCTAATATACAACTATCATTTGCGATAAATTAGCAAACAAAATATGAAAAAGTGTCTTTAATAACATTGGTCATTTGTATAAATACTAAATCTTAAAGGTATTAAAAAAAAGCAGGTCTGATAACACATGAAACGAAGAGTATTCTTCTTTCACCTAATTCATCAATGAAAACACTTTTACAATTTCTTCTTTTACTCTATAATAAAATCAATCGCCTATAATTTAATCTAAATGATTTCATCTGAAATTTCTATCTTGATATTTTATGAATGATAAAAATTGAAATATTTTGTTGTGTACTATAATCTTTTAGATCAAAATCTGCTAAAAGAAAAAGAAAAAATATTTTTCATTTCGTTTGTCTAGGTCACTAATACTTGGTTAGCTTCCTGTGAGCAATCAGACAAAAGTCTCCTACCATCACCAATCTGTTGTTGGCCAGCATGGTGATGAAAACTGTCCATACCTCAGGCATGAATAATGGCAAGTATGACCTGCAGTGGAATAGAAACTGCTGCCTTTGTTGGTTTTGTTATATATATATATATATATATATATATATAAATATATATATATATATATATATATGTATATATCATTGGAGGAGATGATATATATATATATATATATATAAATAAATAAATATATATATATATATATATATATATAAATATATATGTATATATATATGTATATATATATATATATATATATACATATATATATACATATATATATATATGTATATATATATATACATATATATGTATATATAAATATAAACATATATATATATATATATATATATACTGTGCTAGGCGGTATATCTTAGCAATCCATGCTTGCCAACAGTTATATAAGCAGATGAGCAACTTGGTAGAGTAACAAGAACTTTGGGTGTGTAGGAATTGCTACCATAAATATAAATTAAGTTACTGGTAGGAGGGTGACGGATTTTGTTTAAGGCAATGGACAAGATGTCTTTTCAGCTTTTACACCTGATACCTGGTGGATGATCTCACTGGAAGTAATATGGACTGGCATGGGGTCACTTCCCTTAGTTATATAGGCACTGCGCATCACAAGGAACTGTCTATCCTTTGATGAATCTAGCCAATGAGTTCTCTATGGATTCAGTCAGTGTATGGAAAGTAAAAATGACAGAGTGGCCACCAATCCTGGTCGTGGCGGGGTGCTAAGGATCCCCCGGTTTATGAATACTAAACAAATATTGAAAATTGATAATTGGAATATTAGAACCATGAATCAGATTGGAAAGTTGCAGCAAGTGAAGGATATATTTATGAAATATAGTATGGATATCTTGGCCCTAAGTGGAACACGTTATAAGGGGATTGGTAAGGAAACTTTAGATCAAGGTAATATATTGATATATATCTACTCAGGAAGAAAAGATGGAGTTGGAAGAGAAGGGGTAAGAAAGATGATGACACCAAGAGCAGAAAAGCCATTAACTGAGTGGAAAGCTGTAAATAGTAGATTTTTACTTACAGAGTTTGAATTGAAGCAGTGCAATATGAGTATTAAGGTTTGCAATGCCCCAACAAATGATTCACCTGAAGAAAGAAACGATGAATTTTATGAACAGCAGAATGTAGTAGATGAGATTGGCTACTTCAGTTCGAAAGTTGGGAAAGGATAATCAAGGTACAGAGAATGTGATGGGTGTTGTGGGTCTTTGTGAAGGTTCAAATGAAAATGGGGCACATTTTATAAATTTTTTGTTCAACAAACAATCTTATTATTGGAAGTTCTCTTTTCCAGCACAAGGACATCCACAAATATACATGGACTTCACCATGTGGCAACTACAAAAATTGAACAGATCACATAGCCATTAATAAAGAGAGAAGGAGGAATGTAAGAAGCTATAGAGGCGCCGATATTGATAGTGATCATTAGATCTGTTATAATAACAGAAGAAGAAGAAGAAGAAGAAGAAGAAGAAGAAGAAGAAGAAGAAGAAGAAGAAGAAGAAGAAGAAGAAGAAGAAGAAGAAGAAAGGCAACGTTGGATGGAACACTTTATTGAGGTCATGAATAGAAGACATGAAAAGAAAAATTCGACTGATATACCTGAAGCTGATGAATACCTTGATGTGCCCCTGACTGAATTAGTGTTCGAAGTCGAATTTATTATTAAATACCTCAAGAGATGGAAAGCCCCTGAATATAATGAAATAATTGCTGAGAGGATTTTGGCCGAAAATGAAGTGACTCCCAGAATACTTCCAAGATTATTTTGTAAAATATGGTACGGAGAGGCAAGAGCTGACGAATGGGAGCTAGGAATATTGGTGAAAATGGAAAAACAGGAGATCTGACTGTTTGTAATAAATACAGAGGCATCACACTTACATCAGTTGTCATGAAAATCTATAATATGCTCATTCTAAAAAGATTAGAGACTGATTGATGAGGGATGAACAAGCAGGATTTCGGGAAGGTAGAAGTTGTACTGAGCAAATTTTAATTTTAATACATGTGGTACAGCAGTGTGTAGAATATAGAAATCCCCTTTTGATGGACTATGCAAATGCCTTTGATAGTGTGCACTGACCAATTTTGTGGAGAGTCCTGCATTATTTTTGAGTTCCTCTTAAATATGTAAATTTAATTAAGTCTGTTCATGAGCATAGCAAGCACACATTTAATGTTAGTGGTGCCCTGTCAAATGAATTTCCAGTGAACAGTGGAGTACTCCAAGGGAATGTGTTGTCACCTATGTTGTTTATCCGCCTCATGGATTTTGTAATGTGTAGAACAGTTAGCGATGGTGAGGAAGGATTGGACTTGATTGGTAATAGGAAATTAGCTGACCTAGAGTATGCTGATGACGCTGTCCTTATTAGCAGAACACCACAAGATTTGCTTACCAGAATGCATGAAATATCACAGGAGGTTGGGCTGAAGATTAATAAAAGAAAGACAGATGATGAGAATGGAAAATGCAATTGAAGATGAAATATCATTGGAAGGAGAAAGGATTAATGGGGTTTGGCCGGAATGCCAAGATATGGGGGTATAGGAAGAAAAACACAAAATCCTGAAAAAAATCACTGAGCTTCGTATGGCAATGGAGAATGCGTATGCGAAATATTTTGTCAAAATTCCTCTTACTTTCATAGTTACAGGGTAATTAGTAAAAGTAACTCGATAAACAAAAACCATTGTCCCCCAATAAAAAAATGCAGTATATCTTTTGTTATTGTAAACTTTTATAATTATTACATTTTAATATAAAACAAATTGTGAGCAATGGCATCTGTATAGATTTAACGATTGTGACGATGTATTACACGTAATTACACCCTTCGGACTTCAGTTCAGTTGTAGGGCAGGGTGACTCTCTCTCTCTCTCTCTCTCTCTCTCTCTCTCTCTCTCTCTCTCTCTCTCTCTCTCTCTCTCTCTCTCTCTGTCATACACCAAAGGTCAAACCATGAGGTCAGATTGGAGGATTTGAAAGAAAGGCAGAGTTGTTATTATCATTATTATTATGTCTATTTTCATTGTTATCATTATTATTAATATGGACCCCTGTGGCTACGGGGCATATAAAAATTAGAATAGCGCCAACATTATCCCTGCGTGTCGTAAGAGGCGACTAAAAGGGACGGGACGAGGGGGCTGGGAACCCCCTCTCCTGTATCTACATCCTGTGAGACAGCAACAAAGAGATGGAGCTGGGAGGAGAGTGACTGCTCCCCGCACTCTAGTTTTGGGGTGTTTGAATGTGCGTGGATGTAGTACGATAGAGAGTAAAAGATGTGAAATTGGAAGTATGTTTAGGAATAGAAGGATGAATGTATTGGCCTTGTGTGAGATGAAGATAAAAGGAAAGGGTGAAGTGATGTTTGGTGAAATGTCTGGTAGAGTATCTAGGATTGAAAGGGAAAGAGCGAGAGAGGGTGTGGCTTTATTGATGAGTGAATGGATGACAGGTAAAGTAGTGAAATGGAAGGAGATATCTAGGTTAATGTGGGTAAGGGTTAGGTTGGGTAGGGAATGTTGGGCGTTTGTCAGTGTGTATGGGCTAGGTATTGAGAAAAGTGAAGAAGAGTGGAATGAGTTCTGGAATGAATTAACTAGGTGTGTAGAAGGACGGGGTAGAAGGAATTATGTAGTTGTCATGGGAGATTTAAATGCTAGAGTGGGCGCTGGAGAGGTAGAAGGTGTCATTGGGAAGTATGGCGTACCAGGTGAAAATGAGAGTGGTAAGACACTGGTGGATATGTGTGTTGAGCAAGAGATGGTGATAAGTAATAGCTTTTTCAAAAAGAAAGATAAAAATAAGTATACATGGGCAAGAGTGGCAAATGGAAGAGTAGTAGAAATGGCATTAATGGATTATGTGTTGATAACTAAAAGAATGTTTGGAAGATTGAAAGACGTGCACGTGTTTAGGGGTATGGCTAACGGTATGTCTGATCATTTTTTGGTGGAAGGAAAATTAGTTGTAGCAAAAGAGTAGGGGAATAGAGTAGGTGAATGTAAAAGGGAGCTAGTGAGGGTTGAAGAGCTAATAAAACCGGGATTAAAAAGTAAATATCAGGAAAGGTTGGAAATGACATATGACAAAGTGAAAGTAAGAGAAACTGGCAATTTAGAGGAGGAGTGGAAGTTAGCAAAAGAAAAGTTTGTTGGGATTACAAGTGATGTGTGTGGAAAGAAGTTTGTTGGAGGCAGCATGTGGAAGGGCAGTGAATGGTGGAATGAAGGAGTGAAGGTAAAAGTGGAAGAGAAAAAGAGGGCTTTTGAAGAATGGCTGCAGAGTATTA
>NW_027168753.1:0-12500 GCF_036898095.1 Palaemon carinicauda | reverse complement strand
CTATTCTCCTCTGTCCTCATACACCTGACAACACTCAGATTACCAAACAATTTTTCTTCTCCCAAGGGGTTAACTATTGAACTGTAATTGGTCAGTGGCCAGTTTCCTCTTAGTAAGGGTAGAAGAGACTCTTTAGCTATGGTCAACAGCTCTTCTAGCAAAAGGACACTCCAAAATCAAACCATTGTTTTCTAGTTTGGGTAGTGCCATAGCTTCTGTACCTTGGTACTCCAGTGTCTTGGGTTAGAGTTCTCTTACTTGAGGGTACACTCGGGCACACTATTCTATCTAATTTCTCTTCCTCTTGTTTAGTTAAACTTTTTATAGTTTATATAGGAGATATTTATTCTAATGTTGTTACTCTTCTTAAGAATTTTATTTTTCTTTGTATCCTTTCCTCATTGGGCTATTTTCCTTGTTGGAGTCCTAGGGCTTATAGCATGCTGCTTTTCCAACTAGGGTTGAGGCTTAGCAAGTAATAATAATTATAATAATACCAGATCTGCACAGAATAATCATTAAGATATATATATATATATATATATATATATATATATATATATATATATATATATATATATATATATATATATATATATATATATATATATATATATATATATATATATAGTATATCATAGAGGTTTCGTTGGATGATATTTAACATCTTCCTTTCACTATCTTAATTTTGTTCCTTTCCTGTTTCCAAATGTATAAAGATGTTGCATCTCATCTTGAAATTGTTATTAGAGTGAACTTTCGAACTGCACTCCGTCGTTCACAATGAGGCTACAATGAAACCTTGATTCATTTCACGTCAAAAGGATACAAATACAAATTTTCTGTCTGAAAATTAATCATTGACTACTTCCAATAACCCCACTGAGTTTTGGTGTTCAGTTCAAACACTTAAAAGTAGTGATGGAACACTTTTGTTCCCAAATCTGTCAAATTTTATGTTATGTCTTTTAGTTTTGCCTTATTCTTCTGATGCAGTGGAGAGAAGATTTTTCTTAGGTCAAACTAATAAGACAGACACGCTAATGTTATAATTAAAACTTTAAAAAACTCATATACTTGTTTATCACCACTTCGTCTACAACATTTAAAATAGTAAAAGAACCTCCAAGTGCTATTGCATAGCTGGTGTTTAATATATATTAATTAGTGAATAGTACTTGTGACAATTAGAATCAACAATGAGAATATATATACAAAGGCATAGTATTCATACAGGAAAAGAGGATCCAACAGCTGTCATTTTTTTTTTTTTATAATTCCAGAAAAGTCAGATTTTAGACAAAAGAATAACACTGGATTTCGGAAAACAGACCAGAGCTTAGGTCAAGATTTAATTCCCAATCTATCCATTCATATCTTAAGCCCTTGAGGAATGAATTTTCAGCTTATAAGATTAAGACTCCAATCGTGTCATCACAAGCCATAAATGTCACTTCAAACAAACCTTGTTTATAATTGGTACTTCATCTCTCCGTATATAAAGCAGTGATTCGGATAAGTAGTTGACAGTCAATCGACAGTACTTACAATGGCAAATTCTACAAAGCGTTTTCTCTCTTCTTCATCCAAGGAAATCGTTGATAATGTTCACAGATATTTTACTAAAGAAAAGAAAAACAATGCTTCTTTGATTGACGTGGCGAAAGTTTGTGATCGTATGAGTGAAGCAACAGGAGTTCCAAAAAGGACTGTTGAGAGAATCATTAAGGGAGGAAATGATTTCGAAAAAGAATTTGGACAACGTATGTTCAAAGATAAGGAAAGAATTCGTCTTCGACCAGTGATCGATCTGGATGATTTTAACAAGGATGCATTACGTCGAATAGTGTTAAGGTTCTATGTTAGAAAAGAGCTACCCACCATAACTACTGTTTTGCAAGAAGCCCGCAAAGACATTAAATTTAAGGGTTGTCGTGAATCTCTTAGAAAAATCTTGCATGAAATCGGATTTCATTATGGGACAGTGAATGGCAGAAAATTTTTATTAGAACGAAGTGATGTGTCAGCTGCAAGGAATAAGTTTTTGCGTGTTATGAGGATGGTATACGAAAACGAGAATCAGCCTATCGTGTACCTGGATGAGACATGGCTAAATCAGAACTATACTGTTACTAAATGCTGCGCAACAGAAGAGAGAAAAAAAAACAACAGGGGTTAACCCCCCTACCGGCAAAGCGGCTAGACTGATAGTTGTGCACGCCGGTACAAAGGAAGGGTTTGTGCATAATGCAGCATTTATTTTCAAGGCAATCAACGATGGTGATTACCATAATCATAAAGGACTATGTGATAGATAAAATGGCCCGTGAAAATGGTCATAGGATCGTCAGGTTGTCGCCTTATCACTGCCAGTACAACCCCATTGAAATGATCTAGGGGCAGGTTAAAAGATACGTTGCTAAGAAAAATGATTTTAAAATGGCCAACTTGAAACCCCTACTTCAAGACGCTTTGCAGAAGGTTATTAAAGAAAATTGGAGAAAGGATTGTGAACCAGACGACGCCACAGAACACTTACTCGATTCCTTCATAATCAAAATAGGTTCCTCAGATGATGATGATGATGATGACGACGACGACAATGAGAAGAAAAATGAGATTGAAATATCACCAGTAATCTTTTTTTTATCATATGGAGGCTGGCTATGAAAATTATTTCCATATACTGTATTTACTATACACACAGAGCAAATTTTCCATTTATAATAAAATACATATTTGTTCATATTCTGCATATCATTTAACTACCCTTTCTTATTATGGCCTGAAATATAGAAATATAATACATGAGAATCTACATAGCATCGAAATGATGACATACTTTACATTAGATTTTTCTATTAAGAAGTTTTCATGCCCACATACATGCATTATATATATATATATATATATATATATATATATATATAGATATATATATATATATGAGAGAGAGAGAGAGAGAGAGAGAGAGAGAGAGAGAGAGAGAGAGAGAGAGAGAGAGAGAGAGGAGAGACTTGGTTGTCATGAGGGAAGCAATTTGTACATAAAACTGTGATTGCAAATAATTCCAGTAAACTGAGAACTACCACTATAAAAATGGAAATGACCAGGAGTTAAAAAGTTAAGAGTTAATTGTCAAACTCAAAAGCAGGATTAGTTTAACAGGCTAAATTAGTTAATCCGCATGTCAGATTCTTCTTCATATCTTTAGAGGGGGGTCTTGAAGGTATGCTGTCCGAAATATTTTGATGTATATACGATGCATTGAGAAAAGAGCTTCTCTCAGCCGCCACTTTCGTTTGGTATATGGGTAAAAGGACACCTATATTTTCTTAGAAATAACTGCTCATCTACGGTTATATATTCACTTGGCGTAAAACAAGAAATACTGTTTTTGATGAATCTGTCACAAATTCTGAAATCATAGCAAAATTGTCAGTTTTCATTCGAATGGATCGTGATGATCGAATGTCAAAACTTAGGAATTTCATTATTTCCTTGAAACGTGCTTTTGATAGGGTCTCTCGGAAAAAGGGAGGCCGCCATTTTATTGACCAAAGGTTTTCAACAGATTGTCCCTTTGAAAGAACTTTTCTGGCATACATAATGCCTACAGTAGCATAAATCTCTTCAAATGATATGTTCCAATTCTCATCATTCAATTTCATTCTCGTTTCAGTTTCTGTACACTTTTTTTTTATGTGTTTGATAATGAAGTCATCTATCAATAATCTGAAAACGTTCAGAACTTGTCCAGAAAAAAACTTGACGTTTGGCTAATGATGTTTGTCCCGGTATTTCTCGGCGGTAACTCTCCCGGCATTGACAAGATCCTGTTCAATAACTTTCCATCCTTACCACTAAGAATAATAGTACAAGTTGTTTGCACATCTACAGTATCTTCTTGTTTGGAAGAGCAACAGTGCTTTGCAACGGTTCGTTTTCATTATCACTCATGATACTCATTACTCATTACTCATTATACTCATGATAATCATCAGATTCAGGTGAACTTTCTTTATTGGGGATATCCTCCTTTTCTTCATTTTCAGATATTGGATCTCCTTCAGACTAGGATTCAGATAGTGTCGACAAATATGTCACAATTTCATCATTCGACCGAGAATGATTGTACGACACGTTTACCCTTTAGTACAGCAGTGGAAACTGACTGAAACAAAAACACCGTGACGCTGCCAGACTTACAGGCGCCGAGAATACTTCCCACCAAACGTTTTGACTGGTGCACCGCCATAACTACCATTGCATTCCTACCTAGCGGTCAAAATGACCGTTCGGTCGTTCTAGGTATTACATAAAATATCTCAAAGAATTATAGCATATTTTAATTTTCACTTGTTATATATATATGTCATGAAAGTTAGGAAAAGTCAATGAGTATCATGTTTATTTGGGAAAGATTATAATAGCTCTATGCATCCGAAACTCAAAATGCGGTCAAAATGACCGCTTGGTCGTTCTAGTGTTAACTATAATGCATTTTTTAAAAGAGAATATTTTGGATACCTTTTGGATGCTATTTCAAATTATTTGGATACGTTTTTGGATACAATTATATTTTTTCCACTTGCCTCACTGGCCAGTCGCTATGCATCTCTCAAGGTGGAGAACCGCTGATGGAATGCATTAGCTTCTCCAGAGGGGCTCATGACCTCTGGAAGGTCAAGGAAGACATATATATATATATATATATATATATATATATATATATATATATATATATATATATATATATATATATATATATATATATATATATATATATATATATATATATATATATATATGTGTGTGTGTGTGTGTGTGTGTGTGTGTCAACCTGGGAAATTGGTAGAATTGAAAATGAAAGAACATAGAACGATGCAAAGGTCTTAATTCAGTGCAACAATATGGTTAATAGACATATCATTTAATCGTGTCTTATTAACTCAACCTATAACATTGCTTTAAATTTGAACTCCAACATTTTTCAACCTAATATTTAAATTAGACAAAAAACATTATCAATTACAAGAATATCAAATAGCAATGTATTTTTTATATTGTTGAGGTTAAACTTCATTACAGTGCTTAATGTAAATTGGAAAAGGAGTTTCATTTTGCAATCTACTTATATTTGGTTACCTTTGCATAAGCTGCACCTTTTCACCTTTTGATTAAACTATGTGATGCTTCTCTTCTCGTTTACCTTTCTTTCTTTGGACTCTATTTTTCCATAGTGTTTTATCTTTTGTATGCGAACGATGTAGGAATTGGCCAGGGAACCAGCCACCCCTTGAGATATTACCGATAGAGAGTTATGGGGTCTTTTGACTGGCCAGACAATACTACATTGGATCCTTTTCTCTGGTTACGGTTCATTTTACCATTTGCTTACACACGCATACCGAATAGACAGACATATTCTTTACATATTCTTCTCTGTCCTCATACACCTGACAACACTGAGATTACCAAATAATTCTTCTTCACCCAAGGGGTTACTGCACTGTAATTGTTCAGTGGCCACTTTCCTCTTGGAAAGGGTAGAAGAGACTCTTTAGCTAGGGTCAGCAGCACTTCTAGGAGAAGGACACTCCAAAATCAAACCATTGTTCTCTATTCTTGTGTAGTGCTATAGCCTCTGTACCATGGTCTTCCACTGTCTTGGGTTAGAGTTCTCTTGCTTGAGGGTACAGTTGGGCACACTGTTCTATCTAGTTCCTCTTCCTCTTGTTTTGTTGATGTTTTTATTGCTTATATATGAAATATTTATTTTAATGTTGTTATTATTACTAAAATATTGTATTTTTCCTTCTTTCCTTTCCTCACTGGGTTATTTTCACTGTTGGGGCCCCTGGGCTTATAGCATCCTGCTTTTCCAACCAGGGATGTAGCATAGCATTTAATAATAATGATAATAAAAGGTATTGCCTGATTCTACCTTTTATTCAGCTATGGTAATCGTTTAGAATAGAATATGACAGGTAACTCTATCATATACATATGTATGTTTACATATGTGTATGTTGTATCAGTCATATCAGTTTAAATTAAACATGAATTTAGTCAATGAATCCTCTATTGATTTAACCAGTCTATGAAAAGCGAAAATTATAGAATGGCAGCAAGAGTCTCTGGGTTTATAAATGCTAAAGAAAAATTGAAAATTAGTAATTGGAATGTTAGAACCATAAATCTGATTGGGAAGTTACAGCAAGTGGAGAATGAATTTACGAAATATGGTTTGGATATCTTGGCTATAAGTGAAATACAATGTAAAGGGATTGGTAAAGAAATCTTAGACCAAGGTATTACATACATACATATACAGTATATATATATATATATATATATATATATATATACTAAGGTCTACATTACAGCTCTACTCTCTGACTTGTTTAACAACTTGTGACTCTAGTGTGAGAATATATAAACAAAACTCGTACACATACATACAAAAACCAAAAATGAGCATCGCTCTCAAAAGATCGAATCCTACTGCAATACAAAAGGAAGAAAATCCCATTCTAACTTTAGGACAATTAATTAATGATTAACTCCTCCATAACATTCACTACTACACTTTTGATGGCATTTTTGGACTATGAAAAAGCCTTTGATAGTGTGCACCAGCCAATTTTGTGGAGAGTCCTATATTATTATGGATTTCCTCTTAAATATGTTAATTTGAGGAAGCATAGTAAGTGCAAAATTAATGTTAGTGGAGTCCTATCAGTTGATTTTCCAGTAGACTGTTGAGTTCTCCAAGGGAATGTGTTGTTACCTGTGTTGTTTATCCTCCTTATGGATCTTGTAATGAATAAAACAGTTGGAGATGGTAGAGAAGGATTGGACCGGATTGGTAATAGGAAATAGGAGTACTCCGCTGATCACTGAAAATTCCTTTGATAAGGCTCCATTAACATTAACTTTGCACTTGCTATACCCAGAAACAGACTTAATCAAATTTACATATTTAAGAGGAATTCCATAATAACGTAGGATTCTCCACAAAATTAGCCGGTGCACAATATCAAAGGCTTTTTCATAGTCCACAAATGCCATCAAAGGGGGATTTCTATATTCTAAGCATAGATTTAGTAGGTTTGAGAACAAAGCCCTCAGAGGGATATTGGGAGTTAACAGGATTAAAAATGAAACTATAAGAGAGATTACTTGTGTGCCATATGCGGATGAGATAATATTCAGGGGTAGATGGAGATGTTTTGGGATGCTCTTCGCTCTCCCCAAGAGAGATTAGTTCACCAAACGTTCAGCTGGGCTCCACAAGTCACTAGAAGAGTAAGAAGACCCAGCCCTACATGGCTGAGGACTATGAAGCGCGATGTAGATGATGAATGGAAAAGTATTGAATTAAAAGCTCTAGATAGAGACGACTAGCGAAATCTAACTGAGGCCCTTTGTATCAATAGGCGTAGGAGGAGATGATGATGATGATGATGCATATATATGTATATATATGCATATGTATACAGCATATATGATTATAAGTAGATACTTACATATATGTGTGTATAGAATACGTATATATGTATGAATATATAAATATATATATATATATATATATATATATGTGTGTGTAAATATATATATATATATATATATACTGTATATATATATATATATATATATGCAGACTTACACTGTTATATATATATATATATATATATTGAGAGAGAGAGAGAGAGAGAGAGAGAGAGAGAGAGAGGTGGGGAAAGGGGAGGGGGTGCGGGAATGCGAGTTCTCGAGTCGGCCTTAGTTCTCGGCGGGGGGGGGGGGGGGCGCGGGGGGGGGAATCAGGGATACCCAATTAGTATTTATAGGTTCAGGCCTCCGAAATCACAAGCACTCTTGTGGTGGTGTCCTTCAGCTCTGCTTTGCTTCCTCCGTCGTCTCGTTCTGCAGACAAAAGACGTTGTTGTGAGTTGGACTGGGTCTCCTTGATAGTCAGTCATTCTCTGGGGACTGGGAAGTTTCTCTTGCCAGCTCACCTTTCATGAGTTGACGAGAACAAAACTTTAGAAATGACGCATTTCTAAAAGTGAAATATTCTTTCATACAATTTGTACAGTTGTTGAAATGGGGACATTACTGTTTCTAATAATTACAGTGAGTTATGTTTGAAATTACTCCTTTCTTTTATATGTCAACTGAGAGATGGTCTCGAAGCAGTTTCAGAATGACATTAAGATTGTTCACAGTTTTACCAGACTGAACTGTGATCAATCTCTTTTCAGACCACATGTCTTTCAATATAAAAAGAGAAGGAGAGTTGAACAAGTACTGATTACAGTCTAAGATTATTATTATATATATATATATATATATATATATATATATATATATAGTTTCTCCAATTTCATTTATAATCGTGGCCACATCAGGTTAGCTATGAATAACAAATGAAGATATGAATTTCGTTTTCGGTAACTTTTAAAACATTCTGCGATATTTTATTACGATGTGAGCATTGTCATTTCTTCTGAGCTGAAGCTGATTTTTTTTTTCAGTTAAACCTTCGACTTCTCGAAATCGACATTAAAAGGCTTTTCCAAAGTTAACTGCACCTCCTTCCATGATTTTGAGGGTGAAAGAGTGGTGAGGAATCATTATAAAATCTTCGTACTTTGTTACCTAATTATGTGTTATTCTGAAAAAAAAAACTAAACAAAACAATTAATTGTTTGTGGCTCGTTTGATTTTGTATATCGTTTCTTTAACAAGAAGAAATAATTCATTTGTGTTCTTCCTAATTCTCATCTACTTCTAATTAATTAATACCACACAATTTCTCTGTTTCTACAAATAATTCCTGATCTTTATAGGCAACACTGAACCTCAAAGTACACAATTTGGTTTTCAATACCAGTGAGGTCATAATAGAACGACAATTAACCCAGTTTATGTAAGTATCTCCAAAACTAACTTAACCCGTATATTACCTGTCCCTCCTGTAATATTGTTGAACAAAAATTCTTGTCAAATTTGAACTTTAAGAGATAAAAGATTAGTCAATTGCCTTTAACAATGGTTTTGTTTACTGTCAGTTCGCAGTTGGATGGCTATACTCTGGTGTTGAGGTTCAGATACGATAATTACATTCCGTATCCCCTCAATCTCTGCATCAAAAGAGATTCTCTCGAAATGACCTTCTATGCTAAAAAAAATCACGGTAAGTACTCCTTTTACTCTTCCTTAATTAAATCCCTTATATGGTCAACTCTTATTATTTAGCTGTTTATAAGAACTAAATACAATGGAGAAAATGTTGATCTAACTAAAGAATAAAAAAGAAATTATGAATGATAGGACAGTCTCGTGAAATTGGTGTTATGAATGTGATTTCCATCATATCTATTTGTATCTTTCCTCTTAGACCCACGTTGGAAACAATCCAAACGTGACTAAGGAGCTGAATGATCATCCAGAAGCAATGGTGGAGGCTATAAATCTTTACCTTCCTCGTTTTGCGAACAACTTTACCACAATACTCAACAATATACTTTGCAAACCCATTCTTACCCCAACGACTGCAATTCCTACCTCTACACCTGAAAACAGAAGAACATCTGCAAGAGCAGCGCCAGCTCCAACAATATCTTTCTCTACCTAACACTACACCGTCGCTGATATAATTCCTGATACCTGACTACCCCTAAATGGATTCCGGACACTGGCACCCAGTGGAGGTCTAGGGACTGCTGGCAGAAGCTAAGAAGATGAAGCCCCTTTTTACATGTACCGTAGTTCCATGAAGAAGAAAGAGGAATTATGCTTTTGATACTAACATTCAGATATGTTCAAATCATTAGCAATTGATCATCATATTTTCTATTTCTGTGATCTTTTAGTTTGAATTTAGAAAGCTTAATATTATGCAATAACCATTTGCTTTATATGTTTGTAAAAAAAAACAAAAATAAAATCTTTGTTTTTTGAATACCCAAATATTTTTGAAACAAAAATAATGAAATGTTTAGAAACAATATTATGTAATATCAATAATATCATATGAAATAATTGATCTATTTCGGTCTTCTTATCCTTACGATTCTAGATAATGAGGAAAATTTAAAACAATAATTGTACATCCTATCGTTTTATATAAATCTATTCATAAACACAGTGTTGGATAAATATCTTTATTGATATGTATATATATATATATATATATATTTATATATATATATATATATATATATATACATACAGTATACATATATATATATATATATATATATTTCGTTACATATCGTTTTATAGTAATCTATTCATGAATACAGTGTTGGATAAATATCTTTATTGATATATATATATATATATATATATATATATATATATTTATATATATATATATTAAAGATTATTTTTATACGGGTCTATTATTCTTAAACTTATTTTATCTAGGGTAAGTACTTAACACTTCACAATTACAAAAAAAAAAATGATAGAGGATTTGAACAGAAAAAGCAGAGATGTAGGTCTAAGAATTGATACGAGTAAAACCAAGATTATGTTCAATGAAAAGGCAGAGAGACAGCAAATAAGAGTTAAGGACAAACGTCTGGAGATTCTTAATGAATAAACATACTTAGAACACACAGTAAGTGGTTCCCCATAACATGATATAAAAAATAAAAGAAGTATAAACGTGGTATGGAGAGCTTTGGTAAACAAAATAAGATTATCAAGGGTAAACTTCCACTCTCTCTCTCTCTCTCTCTCTCTCTCTCTCTCTCTCTCTCTCTCTCTTGGCGGTGTCATTGTCTCACTGGATGCATCTGACGGGAGAAGGAATCGAAGGTATATATATGAAAATTCTTTTTTTCTCTCTCTCTCTTTTCTACGCTCTTTTGCTCTCTTTTTTACTCTCTTTTGCTCTCTTACTGACTCTCTTTCCCGGGAATGACTACTTCCCCTTTCCCCCTCACACTCCCTCTCACGCTCTCTCTCTCTCTCTCTCTCTCTCTCTCTCTCATAGCGGTGTCATTGTCTCACTGGATGCATCCGACGGGGGAAGGAATCGAAGGTATATATACGATAATTCTTTTTTTCTCTCTCTCTCTTTTTTCTCTCTTTTGCTCTCTTTTCTACTCTCTTTTGCTCTCTTTCTGACTCTCTTTCCCGGGAATGACTACTTCCCCTTTCCCACTCACACTCCCTCTCTCTCTCTCTCTCTCTCTCTCTCTTTCTCTTGGCGGTGTCATTGTCTCACTGGATGCATCTGACGGGAGAAGGAATCGAAGGTATATATATGATAAATCTGTTTTTCTCTCTCTTTTCTTCTCTCTTTTGCTCTCTTTTGCTCTCTTTCTGACTCTGTTTCCAGGGAATGACTACTTCCCCTTTCCCCCTCAAACTCCCTCTCTCTCTCTCTCTCTCTCTCTCTCTCTCTCTCTCTCTCTCTCTTTTGGCGGTGTCATTGTCTCACCTGATGCATCCGACGGGGGAAGGAATGGAAGGTATATATATGATAATTCTTTTTCTCTCTCTGTTACTCTCTTTTCTTCTCTCTTTTGCTCTCTTTTTTACTCTCCTTTGCTCTCTTTCTTACTCTCTTTCCCAGGAATGACTACTTCCCCTTTCCCCTCACACTCCCTCTCACGCTCTCTCTCTCTCTCTCTCTCTCTCTTGGCGGTGTCATTGTCTCACTGGATGCATCCGACGGCGGGAGGAATGACTACTTCCCCTTTCCCCCTCACACTCGCTCTCTCTCTCTCTCTCTCTCTCTCTCTCTCTCTCTCTCTCTCTTGGCGGTGTCATTGCCTTACAGGATGCATCCGACGTGAAAAGGAATCGAAGGTATATATATATATGATAAGTTTTTTTTTCTCTCTCTCTTTTCTTCTCTCTTATGCTCTCTCTTTACTCTCTTTTGCTCTCTTTCTGACTCACTTTCCCGGGAATGACTACTTCCCCTTTCCCCCTCACACTCCCTCTCACGCTTTCTCTCTCGCTCTCTCTCTCCCTCTCTCTCTCTCTCTCTCTCTCTCTTGGTGGTGTCATTGTCTCATTGGATGCACCCGACGGGGGAAGAAATCAAAAGTATTTATATGATAATTGTTTTTTTCTCTCTCTCTCTTTTCTTCTTCCTTTTTTACCCTCTTTTGCTCTCTTTCTGACTCTCTTTCCCGGGAATGACAACTTCCCCTTTCCTCTCACACTCCCTCTCACGCTCTTCCTCTCTCTTGGCGGTGTCATTGTCTCACAGGATGCATCCGACGGGGGAAGGAATCGAAGGTATATATATGATAATTATATTTTTCTCTTTCTTTTCTTCTTACTTTTGCTCTCTTTTTTACTATCTTTTGCTCTCTTTCTGACTCTTTTTCTCTCTTGGCAGTGTCAATGTCTCACTGGATGCATCCGACGGGGGAAGAAATCGAAGTTATATACATTATAATTTTTTCTCTCTCTCTCTCTTTTCTTCTCTTTTGTTCTCTTTTTTACCCTCTTTTGCTCTCTTTCTG
>NW_027168752.1:0-40000 GCF_036898095.1 Palaemon carinicauda | reverse complement strand
TACCGTAACCTAACCTCACCTCACCTAACCTAACTTCACCTCACCTCACCTAGCCTACCCTAACCTAACCTAACCTAACCCAACCCAACCCTACCTAACCGACACTCACCTAACCTAACGTCACCTTAACTACCCTCACCTATCCTAACCTTACCTTAACTACTCTCTCCTTAATTACCTCACCTTAACTACCTTCCCCTTAACTACTCTCACCTTTACTACCCTTAGCTTACACACTCACATATATTGCTCACTAGAGGTGCTGTGCAAAGATTTATTGATATTTGGCAACCAAACATGCAAAACTTTTGGGCATGCTAAGTTAAACTTAGTGAAAATGAGTGAAATTCAGATTTGTTGGCAGTATAGTACAGGTAATACCCAGGCAGGCCTGTATGCAATAAAATGCATACCATTACCTTACCTAACCATACCTTACCTACCCTTACACATTATCTACCCTACTTTACCTACTTATACCTTACCGTTGTCTTACATTCCCTATCCTTGCCTTACATTCATACTCTTAGGTTCCCCACACTTAGATTCCTTACCCTTAGCTTATAATCCCTGTCTTACCTTCCTCATCCTTATCTTACCCACCCTTACGTAACCTTACTTTTCTGTACTTTACCTAATCTAACATAGCCTTACGTTACCTTACCTTACATAGTCTACCCTAACCTTACCTACCCTACCTTAGCTAACCTATCCTTAACTTATCAAACCTATCCTTACCTTATCAAACCTATCCTTACCTTACCTAACCTATCCTTACCTTACCTTCCCTACCCTACCCTACCCTACCCTACCCTTACCCTAGCTAAAATCTTACCTTACCTAACCAACCTTACCTTACCTTACCTTACAAAACCAACCTTACCTTACCTAACCAACCTTACCTTACCTTACCTTACCTAACCAACCTTATCTTACCTTACCTAACCAGCCTTAACTTACCTTACCTTATCTTATCTTATCTAACCAACCTCAACTTACCTTACCTAACCTTAACTTAACCTTACCTTACCTTACCTTACCAACCTTAACTTACCTTACCTTACCTTACCTAACCTAACCTAACCTAACCTAACCTAACCTTACCTAACCAACCTTACCTTACCTAACCAACCTTACCTTACCTTACCTTACCTTATCTAACCAACCTCAACTTACCTTACCTTACCTTACCTTACCTTATCTAACCAACCTCAACTTACCTTACCTTACCTTACTAACTTAACTTAACCTTACCTTACCAACCTTAACTTACCTTACCTTACCTTACCTTACCTAACCTAACCAACATTACCTTACTTTACCTTACCTTACCTTATGATACCTTACCTAACCAACCTTAACTTACCTAGCCAGCCATAACTTACCTTACCTTACCAACCTTCACTTAACTTACCTTACCTTACCTAACCAACTTTACCTTACCTAACCTTACCTTACCTTACCTTACCTAAGCTAACATACCTTATGAAGGTAGAATGAGTAATTCAAAATGGAGTGCCAATAAAGATTCTTCCATTGATAGGTATAATCACTTTTGTTAAATTCTTTTTAGATCCTAATACAAGTTTATATTCCCCCAACATCGAGAGGCTGTTATCAGGAATTTCTGTTGGAATGTAAACAATTCATATTTAAACTAATATCATCTGCAAATATGGTCATTCACCAGGTAAAAATATCTTTAACTCCAATTTTATACCAAATATTTTCGTTTTGCTTGACTTATATTTATACAAATTTATTAATTCAACAGAATCGAAGGCAAGAAACAGCACCGCAGCATTCTGCTAAAAGAAGCTACATTCAACCTTCATTTAACAGTAGAAAGGGGACTCCAATTATTAGTCCCCGTAGCTACAGAAAGACAACTGTCTTTGACCTGCGTAGTCTTCAGTAAGTAATTTAAATTTGTTACATTGGCCAGTGTCTTAATTGTGGGTTTATATGTGAAACAGTTATGGAATTGGTGGGGCTGTTCCGAGTAGTTGAAACTCCTTGGCAAATAAAGAGAAAGACCTGGACTCTTAGCATGGTGTGCGAGGCCCCATTTAGGTGATAACTGAGAAGCGAGGTAAATGCAACTAGCTTTATTTCATGTCATGAGTTTATATACAGGGACTTACGAGAAACAACATCAAAAAAATTCAAACATGATAAAGCATAGGCTACCATGATAACAAGGTTGGTCTATCAAGAGTGCAGGGGAGAGTGAGTGATAAGATAAAAAATCAAAACCGTTAAAGTGTACGAGCGTGTATGAAATGCGCAGTATAATAGGTTATGTGGGCGTGGTTATGCTAGCTAAAATCCTTATTTCTTGTTTTTTTCTATATTTTTCCCAATATGGAGGCCATGGTTACCCAGGAAACACATGATAGATAGTATAACTTTAATATTTTCAAATTAGTTTTGCTGCCACTCATTTACATTTGCTAATGGTCCAGGGTTTATTATACTCTTTTTTTTATTTCCTGCCTAACCAGAAAACCCAGTCTCTCACTGGGATCCTCAATAGTTACTTGTTCCTACACGAATACAAACCATAGTCCTTTAACTACAAGATTAATTTAAAGGAACATAGAACGAGGCAGTTAAAAAGCTGGTAATTACCAGCGGGTGGCAGGGAAGTCTCCCCTCTTGCCAGTATACTGAGCATTCACTGTGATTCCTGTCACCAAAAACGCAGGCGTGTGTTCGGCTTCTCTTTAAATTTAGCTCTTAGAGTTTTCTTTACCTCTTGTTCAAGTCTCAAAGCCGGGAGATTTGCCTGTTTCCCTTAGCAAAGCAGGTTAGCTTCTCCAGCATCTCCCTCAGGAGTCTCTAAAGCTTCAGATCTTGCTTCCCTTAACGATACTGTGCTACACTTTTAGATTTAATAACTCAAAGGGTGATAAAACCTGAATGCCTTATGGCATTATCATTGTGTCTAAACTCTAGTAGCTGGCTTTTATTCTGACCTCAAGTCAGACTTCTCTGACTATCCAACCCCGATGGATTCAAAAGAAGATGGTATCAGGGTTAAGTAATAAGGTTGATGAGAAAGCATCAATCTCATATTATACTCTGGTTATTTGCACTTTTCTTCCTTCAGAAGTTTTTGTTGAAGAACATCATAATATGGTCAAGTTGTAAGGATCTCTTAAAGTAGGATGTTGAATATGCCAGTTGTCTTAATTATTAATCCTTAGAAAAAAAATTACTCTTATGTATCAAACTAATAATCTGGAGTCAGGTTATGACATAAAGTTGGAGAACATTTTGAGTAAAGATACTTTACTTTCCTTTCAGATATATTTATTTACCTGCATATTTGGAATCCAAAAGCCGAGGCCAGGAAACAAAATACTTTGTAGTGGATAACCCAATTCCCCCCGATGTAGTGGATAACCCAATTCCCCCCCGATTACATGGAAAGGAGATGGAAACTAAAGGAATGGTGAAGACACAAGATTAATTTGATCATATCTATATCAAAGCTGATAACAGGGATGGAGGCTGTAAGGTTCAACTGTCATCAGTTTAAAGATAAGTTTGAATTTTATTTTTTTTTTCAGAAACTTGTATTTCAGTTAGGTTATAGAGTAGGTAATAAATATTTATGAAAGGTAGGGATGTAAAGTATACGGTAGTGTTGAGCTTATAACATCAACAAAATTCTAGTATTGCAGAGATTTTCTTAAAAGTGAGATTGTTCTTGGATTATTTTCTGGGAGATAGTCATACAGTTTGTTATTGCTGTACATTATTAGTTTTATGTCTATAATATTGGTCCATTCTAGATATGAGATTAGTTTTCTAAAAGTGTATCTTATAAACTTAGATAAGTGACAGTGGCTAATGTCCTATATAGTATACTTTCTTGTGTCAACAGATTTTAAACACTAACAGTTAGAGCCATAGAATGTCATATTTCCTAAATCTATAAAATGATACTTATATAAAAATTAATAATTGTAATACTGCCTTCAAATTCATAACATTATAGCAAAAAATAATATAAAATATTTTTCAGTCAGGCATTTAATTTTCCATGCGTCCAAAACTGAAGTTATTCATAAACTGATTTTACCTGGGACCCATTGCTTAATATTTGAAGCAAGTCCACCATCCCCATTATCATATCCTCCAACGCCTATTGATGCAAAGGGCCTCGGTTAGATCTCGCCAGTCATCTCTATCAATACTTCTCCATTCATCATCTCACACTTCACGCCTCCATTCCTCATCTCACACTTAACGGCTCATAATCCTCAGCCATGTATGCCTGAGGCTTCTAACTCTTCTAGTGCCTTGTGGAGCTCAGTTGAAAGTCTGGTGAACTAATCTCTTGTGTGTAGTACTATGTGTGTTTGATCATTGAAAATATATTCAGAAGGTTATATGATTAAGGTACTTTATTCTAGGTTTTATACGAGAATAGGCCAATCTATATGAGAATAGGCCAATCTATACGAGCTGTAGACAATTTTTTTTTTTAAATATCGGAAATGCTCGTGCATCATTAAGTTTGAAAGTGTTTGTTATGTACTAAAGGTTACTTAAACAAATCAGATGAATATTGAAATATAACGTTCTATAACTTGATTTTCTGTAATAGAACAATTTAATAGTTTGTTAGTCAATTAGAAAAATGATATGATAATTGCTTGGTGGATATTAATGAAATAATTACCTCAATATTGAGATGCTTTGAGTTTAATAACACTGTAAATATTATTATTTCAATTACTTGAAACATTCCTTATAATTTATAGATTATTTTATGCATACCAATTGGTACATCAGTTTCTATTTGTTAACCAAAAATCATAATTTTTTTTCAAAACGGTTCCCTTGAAGTTAGTTTCAATCTAAGAATATTCTTTTTAGCAAACTTGGAATCAAATATGTTTCATATAAAATTTTAATTCTTTATTTACATTATATAATAACTACTGCACTGTAATTGTCCAGTGGCTACTTTCCTCTTGGTAAGGGTAGAAGAGACCCTTAAGCTATGGTAACAGCTCGTCTAGGAGAAGGACACTCCAAAATCAAACCATTGTTTTCTAGTCTTGGGTAGTGCCATAGCCTCTGTACCATGGTCTTCCACTGTCTTGGGTTAGAGTTATCTTGCTTGAGGGTACACTCGGGCTCACTATTCTTTCTCGTTTCTCTTCCTCTTGTTCTGTTAAAGTTTTCATAGATTATATAGGATATATTTATTTAAATGTCATTGTTCTTAAAATGTATTATTTTTTCTTGTTTCCTTTCCTCACTGGGCTATTTTCCCTGTTGGGGCCCCTGGGCTTATAGCATCATGCTTTTCCAACTAGGGTTGTAGCTTAGCAAGTAATAATAATAATAATAATAATAATAATAATAATAATCTATTGAATGTATGTGCACTTATTCTTATTGATTTTCATTAAAGAATAACAATGGAAAGCCAAATCAATATTAGTTTTTATAAGATATTTTATGTTTTTATGCGATATTTTATTAAGTTTGAGTTCGCTTATCAAAGCGTCTTATTTCTCTTAAATTTTAAGAGGTTTTAATTCATAAAATATTTTTCAGGATAAAGATGACTGCATTTTAAGATTTACAAATGACTGACATTAGATTTAATGGCAATGTCAATTATCACAAGAAAACTTCTGACATACCGTGCACGTGGAATCTAGGACCTGCGACTTCAAGAAATGAAAAATACACTCCATGGTTTGAGGTTTTGGGGAGAATTGAACATGTTTTAAACATTTATGTACAACTATTTACAGTGAGGCTTCAAGTACCAAGATATTATCTAATCAAAAACGTTGAAGTTAGTTGTTATAATTCAATTGCAAAATTAATGATTTATATACACTCCATGGTTTTAGGTTTTGGGAAATTCATAATCTAAAAAAAATAAAAATTGTACGGTAGAACTATTTACAGTGATGCTCTAAGTACTTTAATATCACCTAATCAAAAGTTAAAGTTACCTGTTGAAATTCAAATGCAAAATTAATGATTTTCTATAAATCTTAACATAATTTACTGTCTATGCCACAATGCTTTCTTTTTACATTATGTTGCTTAACACTTAATTCTCATAAACGGTAATGTTAGTTATTTTATTAGGAAATTTCAACAAAGAAAAAATTGTAAACTCAAGTTATATACTTTATCTACAGCTTAAAATAGCATGGAATCACCACATTAACCACATTAATCACTATCTCAGCTTATTACCATATTACATTTTGGTAAATTTACTGTAAGCCTCAATATCAAATCTCACTCTCACTAATGTATTTTCATCAATTGAAAATTTTAGTTAAATTATTTTTCTATATTTAGTATATTGGTAATACCTTTTGTTTTTTAGGACTATAGGGTTATAGGACTTTATTCTAATTTCATTTGGCCACAATGCTTTTCCTTCGTCTAATCCTATATGAGATAACGTTTTCATACTACTTGAATTTGTACTTAAGGGTAATCAGTAGCAATAATTTCAAAATAGCATCTGGAGTGACTCAAAAACATAATCATAATACTATTATAAAACTAAAAACAAATTAGCTAAAACTTTTGGTAATAATATTAAATGGCTAGTTTTTCTCATACAAGCATTGTGGTATCTTTAAGTCATTTATTTCTACGAAATGATATAGAAAATATTCAATCAGATCATATGGTATGTGTTTGTAAAACTATATTTTTCAATATTAATCTTACCCGATGATCATGTAGCTGTCAACTCTGTTGCCCGACAGATACGCCAGCGATCGCTATACAGGTGGGGGTGTACACAACAGCGCCATCTGTCGAGTAGGTACTCAGGTACTTCTTGTCAACAAGAACTCAATTTTTCCTCTGTCGTGCCACCGGCAAGACCTACTTGGATACGCTGTTGTTTCTGGAGTTGTTTTTCACGATTTTGGTGATGTATTCGCTCTAGATTTTAGCCTTCGCTATTCAGGAACCTTTATCATTAGCTTATCAAGCTTTTTGATTAGATTTGGATTAATTGTTAATGAACTTTGCTAGATTTTGGAATTCCCCCTTGACTATTTCTACAATTCAAGATGTCTGACCATTCTCAAGTCCCTAAGTACAGGCAGTGTAGCGTTAGGGCTTGTTCTAGGCGTCTTCCGAAGGCCTCCATAGATCCTCACACCGTTTGTTCCAATTGTAGGGGTAAATCCTGTCAATTGGAAGATCGATGTGAGGAATGCGCTGGGCTTTCGGAATTCGATTTTAACGAATTCCTAAAGAATGCACGTAGGCTAGAGAAGGATAGGATCAGGAGGAGTTCTTCTCGCTCTTTTGATTTTTCCTCTCCCCATGCCCCTCAACCTACTCCTTCCCCTGTAGTGGTGACTCCCGACCCTGCTACTAGTGCTCAACCCTCCATGGCGGACATGATGCGTGCCATTCAGGCTCTGGGTGACAGAGTGGTGTCATTAGCTAATGACCGGAATCAACTTTTGGCAGATGTCAAAGAGTTGAAAGCGCAAAGTGCAGTGGGAAGTGTAGTGAGTGCAAGTGAAGTGAAAAGTGTCAGTGTCAGTGTTGCGCATGAGGGTACATCTGTTCGTGCCAGTCGTCCTCCCAGTCCGGGACCTCTTGCAAGCTCCCAAGCCCAGGAGAGAAGCAATGTCGAAGGACCAAAGGGTTCGGCAGGCCTTGATCAGCGTACGGATGTACCCTCAGTGGTTGCGGACGTATCTGTCAGAGATCGTCCCATCCACAAACAGACGAATGAGCCCTATCATTCCTCGTCTGTGGAAGAAGTTTCGAGGAAGAAACGTTGGACCAAGGTCTCACGACCTCTCAAGCGTAAGGTCCCTTCCGAGCGAGTCCAACGGCCCAGGTGTAGCCACTGGGTCAGTTCGGACTCGCCGCAGTCTTCCGAAGACTGCACACCTCCCAAGAGAGGTAGAGTGGTTCCGCAGCAGGCAACTACTCCGTCTGTTGCCGCACCAACCACGGTAGATCCTAAGTGGTCCATGCTGCAGACTATGCAGTCTCAGCTTGCTTCCTTTATGCAGGAGTATCGTGCTGAGAAGGTTGACACTGCACCAGTTAACCTACAACCTGCCACGGTTGTGCGCTCAGCAGATACTGCGGCTGCCTGCTCCCACACTCCACCTGTGAGAGCTCCACCACCGATGCGCAGTCCACCCTGCCAGACGCATGTTCATGCTGCACCCTCCGTTGACATGCGTGAGCTACCGCATCAGCAGTGGGAAGGTGCTGTCCAGCTGCCGTGTTTTGACACAATGCGGCATGCTCCGCAACCCATGCGGCATGCTCCGCAACCCATGCGGCATGCTCCGCAACCCATGCGGCATGCTCCGCAACCCACGGCAGTCCCTCCCACGCACCAGCACTCTGCTTTTGTTGTTGCCAGCTCGCAGACTGACCAGCAGCGGCATGATGTTGGATCTGCAGCAGCTACGCATGCACCCGTGCTGCCGGATTCAGCCGTTCAGCTTTCTGCTCCACCTTTGCCACTTCCTCCTCAGCTTTCGGATGATGGAGTATCTGATGACGACGAAGCTGCACATTTGGACGATCCGCACTCCGACTTAGAAGAACCCAAGTCTACGCCTCCCTCCTTAGACTTTCGGAAAGTCCTTGCCTTGTTCAGGGACTTGTATCCGGAACAGTTTGTGTCTGCAACCCCTCGCTCTCCTCCCTCCGAGTTTGCTTTGGGCATGCAGTCAGCAGCTCCTGCCTTCACCAAACTTGTTCTCGCACGCTCATCCAAGAGAGCTTTGAGGGTTATGGGAGAGTGGTTGCAGTCCAAGAAGCAGCTGGGAAAGTTTTCATCTTTCCGCCTACCAAGCTTGCTTCCAAATCTAGCGTCTGGTATGCCACGGGAGAGGAACCCGGCTTGGGAGTTCCTGCCTCTGCCCAGGGCGACTTCTCAAGTCTGGTTGACTCTCCCCGCAGGCTGGCTATGAGACGATCTAAGATTTGCTGGTCCTTTTCTGACATGGATCATCTGTTGAAGGGAGTCTTTCGTGCTTTTGAGATCTTCAACTTCCTCGATTTGTGCTTGGGAGCGTTAAGCAGAAAGACTTCCCCTTCGGATAAGGACTCTGCCATGCTTATCATGTCTAGCATGGACAAAGCCATTCGTGATGGGTCCGGTGAACTTGCGGCTTCGTACGTGTCGGGAGTGCTTAAGAAGAGAGAACATCTTTGCTCCTTCTTGTCGGCTGGGATCACTCCTTGCCAGAAGTCGGAGTTGTTGTTTGCTCCGCTTTCCAAGTGTCTCTTTCCGGAAGAGCTGATCAAGGGGATGGCTGCCTCGTTGATCCAGAAGGATACCCATGACCTGGTGGCGTCCTCCGCACATAAGGCCAAAGCTTTACCTTCCGTGCCTAGACCTAGGATGGACACACCAGCGTCCAGGTTCATCCCGCCCTTTCGTGGCAGAACCTCCAGCAGAGGAGGTACCTGTGCCGACAGTCATCGTGGCAAATCGAAGAACGGTTCCAAGTCCTCAAAAGGCAGAATCTGACTGCCTACCTCTCCAGACAGCAGTGGGAGCCAGGCTCAAGAACTTCTGGCAAGCTTGGGAGAACAGAGGTGCAGACGCTCAGTCTGTGAAGTTGCTAAGGGAGGGGTACAGGATTCCGTTCTGCCGCAGTCCCCCTCTAGCAACTTCTCCCATCAACCTCTCTCCCAACTACAAGGAGAAGGACAAGAGGCTAGCTTTGCATCAAGAGGTGTCGCTCTTGCTACAAAAGGGAGCGGTAGTCATAGTCCGGGACCATCAATCCCCGGGCTTCTACAACCGTCTCTTCCTGGTAGCCAAGAAGACAGGAGGTTGGAGACCGGTGCTGGACGTCAGTGCTCTCAATGCTTTTGTCACCAAGCAGACGTTCACAATGGAGACGACGAAGTCGGTCCTAGCAGCGGTCAGGAAGGAAGACTGGATGGTCTCGTTAGACCTGAAAGACGCATACTTTCATGTCCCCGTCCATCCAGACTCCCAACCTTTCCTAAGGTTCGTCTTTGGAAAGGTCGTGTACCAGTTCCAAGCCCTGTGCTTTGGCCTAAGCACGGCACCTCTTGTGTTTACCAAACTGATGAGAAATGTGGCCAAAATCCTTCACTTGGCAGACATCAGAGCCTCCCTCTATTTGGACGACTGGCTTTTAAGAGCTTCGTCAAGTCGTCGCTCTCTGGAGAATCTCAGATGGACTATGGATATGACCAAGGAATTGGGTCTCCTGGTCAATATAGAGAAGTCCCAACTCGTCCCATCCCAAACCATTGTCTATCTAGGTATGGAGATTCAGAGTCGAGCTTTTCGTGCTTTTCCGTCGGCCCCCAGGATCAGTCAAGCCCTAGAATGCATCCAGAGCATGCTGAGAAGGAACCGATGTTCAGTCAGGCAGTGGATGAGTCTAACGGACACTTTCATCGCTGGCCCAGTTCATCGAGTTAGGGAGACTCCACCTCCGCCCCCTTCAGTATCATCTAGCTGCTCACTGGAGAAAGGACATGACGCTAGAGGCAGTCTCTGTGCCTATTTCCGAAGAGATGAGGTCTACACTGACGTGGTGGAAGAACAGCATTCTTCTCAAGGAAGGTCTACCATTGGCTGTTCAGACCCCCGACCACCGTCTCTTCTCGGACGCATCGGACACGGGCTGGGGTGCGACACTGGACGGACAGGAATGCTCGGGCACATGGAATCAGGAGCAAAGAACACTTCACATCAACTGCAAGGAGCTATTGGCAGTTCATCTGGCCTTGATAAACTTCAAGTCCCTCCATCTAAGCAATGTGGTGGAGGTGAACTCAGACAACACCACAGCCTTGGCGTACATCTCCAAGCAAGGAGGGACTCATTCGAGGAAGTTGTTCGAGATCGCAAGGGACCTCCTCACTTGGTCAAAAGATCGAAAGATTTCGCTGGTAACGAGGTTCATTCAGGGCGACATGAATGTCATGGCAGATCGCCTCAGCCGGAAGGGTCAGGTCATCCCCACAGAGTGGACCCTTCACAAGAATGTTTGCAGCAGACTATGGGCCCTGTGGGGTCAGCCCACCATAGATCTATTCGCTACCTCGATGACCAAGAGGCTCCCGATGTATTGTTCTCCGATTCCAGACCCAGCAGCAGTTCACGTGGATGCCTTTCTTCTGGATTGGTCCCATCTAGACCTGTATGCGTTCCCTCCGTTCAAGATTGTCAACAGGGTACTACAGATGTTCGCCTCTCACGAAGGGACACGGTTGACGTTGGTTGCTCCCCTCTGGCCCGCGAGAGAATGGTTCACCGAGGTACTGCAATGGCTAGTGGACGTTCCCAGGACTCTTCCTCTAAGAGTGGACCTTCTGCGTCAGCCGCACGTAAAGAAGGTACACCCAAGCCTCCACGCTCTTCGTCTGACTGCCTTCAGACTATCGAAAGACTCTCAAGAGCTAGAGGCTTTTCGAAGGAGGCAGCCAGAGCGATTGCCAGAGCAAGGAGGACATCCACTCTCAGGGTCTATCAGTCAAAATGGGAAGTCTTCCGAAGCTGGTGCAAGGCGAATGCAGTTTCCTCAACCAGTACCTCTGTAACGCAGATAGCTGACTTCCTTTTACATCTAAGGAATGTAAGATCCCTATCAGCTCCTACGATCAAAGGTTACAGAAGCATGTTGGCAGCGGTCTTCCGCCACAGAGGCTTAGATCTTTCCACCAACAAAGATCTACAGGACCTCCTTAAGTCTTTTGAGACCTCAAAGGAGCGTTGGTTGACCACACCAGGCTGGAACCTAGACGTGGTTTTAAGGTTCCTGATGTCAGCAAGGTTCGAACCGCTTCAATCAGCCTCTTTTAAGGATCTCACATTAAAGACACTTTTCCTCGTTTGCTTAGCAACAGCTAAAAGAGTCAGTGAGATTCACGCCTTCAGCAGGAACATAGGTTTTACATCTGAAACGGCTACATGTTCCTTGCAGCTTGGTTTTTTAGCTAAAAACGAGCTTCCTTCTCGTCCTTGGCCCAAGTCGTTCGAGATCCCAAGCCTGTCCAACTTGGTGGGGAACGAACTAGAGAGAGTACTTTGCCCAGTAAGAGCTCTTAAGTACTATTTAAGACGTACAAAGCCATTGCGAGGACAATCAGAAGTTTTATGGTGTTCTATCAAGAAACCTGCTTTACCGATGTCTAAGAACGCAGTTTCTTTTTACATCAGGCTTTTGATTAGAGAGGCCCATTCTCATCTGAAGGAAGAAGACCTTGCTTTGCTGAAGGTAAGGACACATGAAGTTAGGGCTGTCGCTACTTCAGTGGCCTTCAAACAGAACCGTTCTCTGCAGAGTGTTATGGATGCAACCTATTGGAGAAACAAGTCAGTGTTCGCATCATTTTACCTCAAAGATGTCCAGTCTCTTTACGAGAACTGCTACACCCTGGGACCATTCGTAGCAGCGAGTGCAGTAGTAGGTGAGGGCTCAACCACTACATTCCCATAATCCCCTAACCTTTTTTAATCTTTCTCTTGAAATGCTTTTATTGTTGTTTTTTGGGTTGTACGGAAGGCTAAGAAGCCTTCCGCATCCTGGTTGATTTGGCGGGTGGTCAAATTCTTTCTTGAGAAGCGCCTAGATTAGAGGTTGTGATGAGGTCCTTTAGTATGGGTTGCAGCCCTTCATACTTCAGCCCCTAGGAGTCGCTCAGCATCCTAAGAGGATCGCTAGGCTCAGTAAGGAAGACGTACTTAAAAAGGCAGAGTAATGGTTCAAGTCGACTTCCTTACCAGGTACTTATTTATTTTATGTTTGTTATTTTGAATAACTGCTAAAATGAAATACGGGATACTTAGCTTCTAATGTTAACATGTATGCTGGTCTCCACCCACCCCCCTGGGTGTGAATCAGCTACATGATCATCGGGTAAGATTAATATTGAAAAATGTTATTTTCCTTAGTAAAATAAATTTTTGAATATACTTACCCGATGATCATGAATTTAAGGACCCTCCCTTCCTCCCCATAGAGAACCAGTGGACCGAGGAGAAAATTGAGTTCTTGTTGACAAGAAGTACCTGAGTACCTACTCGACAGATGGCGCTGTTGTGTACACCCCCACCTGTATAGCGATCGCTGGCGTATCCCGACCTTAGATTTTTCTGTCGGGCAACAGAGTTGACAGCTACATGATCATCGGGTAAGTATATTCAAAAATTTATTTTACTAAGGAAAATAACATTTTTCCAAGTTAACATGTCTTATCTTTACTCAATACACTCTTGTATCTTAATGTCCAACTGATCACCATTTTCTCAATCAGGTGAGGTCCTATTGGGTGATGATCTGTTTTTATACAGTGATTTCAATTCTTCATTGTATTTCTATGATACTGTGCTTTGTGGCACCTGTTAATATTAGATTAAGTTTGATAGATTGGAAAGCTACTTGATAATTCGATGTCTTTAACTCTGTTTTTTAGCTTATGCTATTACAAGGTTTTGTTTTAATCCTTACTTCTCATTAGGCCTTCTTATTCTAAAAATGTGTATTGGTCCTTAAGCTTTGTCTTTAATTAGTACATATCTTTTGCACCTTATGAAATGATCTCCTTAATCTAGCAGTTGATTCGGTGTAACTTCAGAGGTTCGAACTTGTAGCTAATGTTTTTTAGGATGAACAGGTTGACATGAGTCTTTCCTCGTAGTTTATTATGACATCTAATTTAAGTTTTTCACTGACCTTCAGATATTTCATATTTTGTGGTCATTACTTTTCATATATAGTTTAATCATTCCTCTTTTCCTTTCCTCATTGGACTCATTGGACTTTTCCCTGTTGGGGACCTTGGGCTTATAGTATTCTACTTTTCTAACTAGCGTTGACAATTAGCCACTATTGCTAGGCTGAATCCCTCGTCAGACTGGGAGGAGCGAAGAGAAGAAAATTCCCCTTTTGTTCCTGTTTGCTAGGTCGGCTAACCCTCCGAAATTGGGGGAAGTGCTTTGGTAAATAGAGTAGACTTGCTTTTTCTGAGTTCTCTGCTTAAAAGCAACATATCTGTGAATAAGTTTCAGCCGCAGTAATTGAGTTCCACTTTTCCTGCACTGTTTGATATGAAACCTGCTCGTGATGTTGAACAATTTGGAGAATTGTATATGATATACATTATTCGGTTATATCATTATTCTTACCGTACGTTATTGGACTGGTTTGAACATATCAAGTTCATGTTGTTAGTAACTGATTATATATGAAGGTTCTGTAGTCTCTTCTCATGGATCTTGCTGAAGGTTGATATTTTATCATTGGTAAATTAATGATGGTTTCATGAGGTAGAAATGCCAGCATTTTTAAGGAATTGGGGATTTCTACAAAATGTAAAGCCTATCTAGACTGAAGAATTAACCTTAAGTCCTGAAACATGATAATTCTAGTTTCTGAAAATATACTTCTCTTTTCGAGATAGGTTTATTGGGTAATTTTTATATAGAAAATATGGATCTCCTTCGTAGATGTAAAGTTTCTTTTAGATCTCAGTTTATCTGAAGGCTTCCTGTTTGTCTCTTCTTTAAGGTACAGTAAAATACTTTTTCTCCAATGGTTACCGGATGAAACTAATGAAATTGAATTTTAGTTTTAAATATTTCTAGATATCTGGAGAATTAAATGCTTTGATAAAATCAATATCTAGTTCTTAATTATGGTAATAATTTTTCATGGTAATAATTTTTCATGGTGGTTTCTTGGATATTCACCTAAATACACCAGAACATCTATGCTTTTCTTCTTTGGGACTCTTATTACTAGTTGTAAAGCTTTTAAAGAAAATTATGTAAACTGTTATGATCTTCCCAAATCAGTTCAGAATATTTTCCTTCATACATAGGTTTGCAAAGTTTTACAAGGCCTTTCTAAGTTTCTGGGTTACTGTGTGTCTGACTTAATGAAATCTATAGGCCTCTTTAGCTAACAGTTTTGAAAGGGCCAGTTTAGTTTCGAGACATTTTTAAATTTTCCAGGATTGTTTTTTCTTTTTTATGAGGGGTTAATATGGTCTAGTTTGCAGTAAATTCTGATATCCTGTGTTTTCTCTTGGTTCTGTAGAGCTACTCTGGGCATTCAGTACTCTACAGAGTTGTTTGTGAGCAATCCTTGTTTATAGATTCTTCCAAATAATTCCGTTTTAAAGATATATTTTCCTTTCACTTCGGGATATGATGGTATTTCTTTAGTATTGAGACTTTTTCTGGCCCTTTTTATTTATAAAAGTGTTGCAGATTATCCCATGTTTTATGATTTGTCTCAGGACAAAGATTGGTTTTTGGGTAATGCCTCGGTTTACCAAGTTTTTGTGATTATACTCCTTAGTTTTGATCTTAAAACTTCTTTCATAGCAATCCTTGGTCAATAGAGTTATGAGGAACTCTTTAGCCAAGGATTGATGAAAGTTCAAGCTTAAAAGGTTTTTTTTTTTTATGTTATTTTTTATGCTCATTAGTCTATTCAGTAATCTTGGAATTCTTTATCTATTGAGTTATTTCTGGTGTCTTAGTTCAAAAGCTACCTGGGCACATATTTGATTTACCAGTGTTAAGTATTTTCTCGTTTGCAGATATTACTTTTTTTGTACCCACTTTGTCTATGGAGTTATTATGAAAATTTTTATGGCCACTCATTGGATACTGAAGTTATCTAGGACATTCCTTGATATGAATCTTATTTGGATTTCCATAGTGCCTATGGAGTTATCTAAAGCAATCTTTTGTGAATGGAATTATCTGCTACAGAACTTGGTCTAAGGAGTTATTTTATGCACTCATTGGCTTGACTATTTTCTTACTGTTTGGTCCATTCAGTTATTCGTGATCCTTCTTGGTCTTCGAAGTTTTTTTTTTAGACACTTTCATCTCTAGTGTTAATTGGAACACTTAAATGGGGTAATCTGGAAATCCTTTATGTGTAGATTTAGAAAGGTTTCTTGATTCAGTAAGCTATCTGGGTAATTATTTGACTTATTGGTTGATAGTAATCCTCGTTTGCATATTTTTTTTTTACCACACTAGTTTATCCAGAACACCACTTTGTCTATGGAGTTATTTGGATTTTATTCATTTGTCCATTCCGTTATTCATACCCCTTCTTGATCTTGGAAGTTATTCCGGACACTTTTCAGTTTAGTGTTATTTAGAACACTACTAGAGGTTGTCTTGGGCCCTCATTAGAAAAGGAAGTTTTCTTGGACATTCCTTGATCTATAGATTATTTGGATCATAATATGGCTTATGGAATTACCTGAAGCAATCTTTTGAGTATGGAGTCATCCATTACACACCTTGGTCTTTAGAGCTATTTTGTGCTCTCATTAGATTGATTATTTCCTGACACTCATTGTTTTCTTGTTTCTAATTAAGTGATGCCTTGCCTGGTACTCTTGTTTTCAAGAGTACCAGTTTTCTTGTCAATCTTTGAGCTCCTGATTTACTTTCCATCGCTCTGTAAATTAATCTAATTCGCAAAATGTTTGTAATTGGTTGATTTAAGATTTATATATATGTATTTAATCATTTTACTTGATCAGGATATTTAAAAGAGAACTTCTGTATCTGTGAAATTCAAGGTATATTACTCACATGTATCACTTCAAGTTTTTCATCCTATGTTATTTGCCCAATGATCATAAAATAACGAGATTTGCTTCATCTCCTTTCGTTTCTTGAATAATAAAACATTAAGTCTTAATATCATATATAACAATTAACGTCTGCTTTCCTTTTATTCGAAATAATGTATTCCCCTTTTACAATTCTGTTTTCTAAGGATGAAAACGAACTAGAATATTTTTTTTTTTTATATATAACTTAAAGATAGAAATAACATGGTATCTTATATTTCTTATTTTTAAAGTGGGAATAATCCTTAAATATCAGTAAAATTTTACCCCCAATACCAATTTTCCCTTTCATAATTTGGAGGATTGCTCTACAACAGTTCGCTCTCTCTCTCTCTCTCTCTCTCTCTCTCTCTCTCTCTCTCTCTCTCTCTCTCTCTCTCTCTCTCTCTCTCTCTCTCTCTCTCCATTCTTTTTGAGAGAAATTTAGGAACCTAATGTAAGTTAGCTAAAGAAACTTTATAGATTAAATGTTAAAGAAAGTAATGAAATATATGTCCATGATCGTCCAGTGAACAAGAAAATTCTGATACCTCGTTTGGGGAGAGTAAAGGTATTATGATTCCAGTTAATAAAGGGCTAGATATTAAATATATCATCTCTTCAGGGACGTAGTGCCACAGAATTGTGCGAATTGCATAATGATCTTTGCAACGTTCTTTTCTGACCTTTTCATTGCTTTAAATCATTTTTTCTTTAACGCTTATCACTGCAAGGGTATCTATGGGGATATCCCCAGTTGCAGTTGGGCACAGAATAGTCTTGAAGGCTGCAAATCCTAGAGCTAATCCAGTCGTTAATATATTATGAACAAGGAATGATTGCCAATGTTAATGAATGGTAAATGAAAGAATAAGATAAAGTATATAGATTATTGGAAGTATAAGGGAAATAAAGAGTGTGTCATGAAGTATTGGTGAATTGAAGTAAAGCCTATCTTATTAGATATTCTCGATTTAAATGCTCCAGCTCATATTTTTTTTTTTAAATTAAATAGTCCAGCTCATTAGGTATTTCTTAATGAAAATGTACTCGGAGTAAATTTTAATGATATTAAGTGTCAGTTTGTTGTTATGGATTTAACAGAAACAAGTATTTATATATATATATATATATATATATATATATATATATATATATATATATATATATATATATATATATATATATATATATATATATATATATATATATATATATATATATATATATATATATATATATATATATATATATATATATATATATATATATATATATATATATATATATATATATATATATATATATATATATATATATATATATATATATATATATATATATATATATATATATATATATATATATATATATATATATATATATATATATATATATATATATATATATATATATATATATATATATATATATATATATATATATATATATATATATATATATATAACGGATTTTGAGCGAAGCGAAAAATCTATTTTTGGGTGAGATGGCCATGTCGTCCTGATGGAAGTTCCTATAGGGTAGCTTCCTAGGGTATATTACAACTACGGCGATATTCCCAGAGAATTTACCTTAAGGTACCAGAATTCTAACTCCTGGAGCGAGTATCCCTCGTGAAAGGGATATCGCGACATATCAGAGGACGTATTCTAGACACGTCACATGGCAATCTACGACCTGGACAGAGATTTCGTCTCGTAGGAGGTGATTGACGAGATACGAATTCGGGAAAGAAAAAGGGGAGCCGCTCCCAAGGCTTCCCTATCCCCCGATTCGTATGCGTGCCTGGCGCCAATCCTGGCGCCATCTGTATTCCTTGTAGCGTACACGAGGTGCTACAGATACTGTATGTAGGGAGGGGTCCTACAGCCCTTTCTTAGAAAGGCAAGGGCGGGTCCATCAGGACGACATGGCCATCTCACCCAAAAATAGATTTTTCGCTTCGCTCAAAATCCGTTTTTTGGGCTCAAGCCATGTCGTCCTGATGGAAGTGTACCAGAGCATTACTGTATCTGTGGATTCTCAGAACGTGCCGTACTCCCCTGAGGTAATTTATTCCCGGTTGACTAGACCTAGAGACCTAAGATGTTACCGTTATACATCTTTTCAACTAACTATAAACTATGTTAGAGCTTCCTGCCCCCTACAGGGAAGAGTCCTACTGGACTCTGGAAAGTCTCGAAGAGTACATATATCTATGTATGAATACCAGGCAAGCTAATATAGTGGTCTCGCCCTATATTAAGTAAAGCATAGTTTGTATAGAACCACTGCGTCAATATATTGACCAGTAATCCGCACAATACTTGTATTGGACAAAGGTTTATATCCGCATAGGAAGAAACTAATAAAACCGCCCTCGTCCCTTTATGGGACGGAGTCCTCCCATTAGGGGACTACATAAACCAACGCAACATAGCTTGCATAACAGAACAATTCTATCAGAATTATCCCAGATAAGATACATAGAATTAAAATGCTCAATTATACCAATAAATTGACACAGGTGAAAGAGACGCAAGGTTCTCAAGAACAAGTTTATTGACAGATAATAAACAGACAGGTTAACAACAAATATATATATTCATATAAAAGAGGATAACCCAAAACTTTAAGCATAAGTATGATAGTAAACAGAACTTGTTTATCTGAAAGAAAAACCATTAAACACCACTTTAATAAGATACCAAGGTATCAAGTCATAAAAGTCTGTATTACAAATCAATCACATTAGCGTTAGAAACGCTTGGCACACATGTCTGAACTTATGCTAGGTTCACCTTTGAAAGAAGGAACAGTCTATATGGGCACTTGGTGCCCTCATTTAGTTTGTAGTACAGTATGTACCTACACACTCACCCTGGACTTAATCGTCCCAATTAAGACCACTGTTCCTCGCAGAGTTAAACAGTAGGGTTAACTACATGACCCACTGCTACCACAGATCTCTTAAGTTCCTCTACTTGCTTCGCATAGTGGCGAAAGAACACCCTGGAAGACTTCCAGCCCGTGTATGAACGGAGATGTTCAAAATCCATACAATTAGAGAAATTTAGGGATGAGGCAACTTTCCTCGGATCGTGACCTGCGGGTGTACTGTCAGGATCCGCTCTGCAAATAAAATATGTGATTTTCGCTCTGAATTGATTCAGAGATAAATTTGAGCTTGATGTTTCTCCCCTGAATAGTTGACCACCCTTGAAGTCTGAAGTTCTACGAAGATAGACCTTTAGGCATTCTACTGGACATAGAGATGTTATCTTCTTTCAGAGGGCAGATTCTCCAGGGACCCCACCTGTTGGTGGGTAACTCATTCTTGGCGAGAAACGTAGGATCCGGAAACAGGTTCAGCTCCCCCCCATCCAGGAACTGAACACGACCTGCCTCTCTCGAGAGGGCTACGATCTCACTAACCCTGGCCCCGGACGCGAGTGCAAATAAGAAAATAACTTTTTGCGTCAAATCCTTTAACGCACATTCTTCATTGCTCAACAGGGAGGCGAAATGAAGAACTTTGTCTAAAGACCATGAGATGGGCTTTGGAGGTGCTGAAGGTCTGAGCCTAGCACAGGCTTTCGGAACTTTATTAAAGATCTCGTTACCTAGGTCTATCTGGAAGGCAAATAAAATGGGTCTCATCAAAGCAGATTTACACACTGAAATCGTGTTAGCTGCCAACCCTTGGCCATGGAGGTGGATGAAGAAAGATAAGCAGAAGTCTGTTGAGATCTCCTGCGGATTCTTTGCCTTTACAAAGGCCACCCATTTTCTCCAAGATGACTCATATTGCCTTCTAGTCGATTTGCACTTATATTCCTCTAGGAAGTCTATGCTGGCTTTCGAAATCCCGAAACGCTTTCTCACCGCAAGGGCGAGAAAATCATGAGCTGCAGGGTCCGGGTTTTCTGTAATGAAGCGCAGACAGTCGACTTCTGGACTCGCTGGGTCAGAACTGGATGTGGTAGCGGCACGAACTTCATCTGTAGTTCCAACGCCAAGGGGAACCACATACTGTTCGGCCACTTGTGGGCCACTATTGCCGCTACCCCCTTGAAGGATCTCAGTTTGTTGAGGACCCTCAACAGAAGGTTGTGAGGAGGGAACAGATAAATCCTGGACCATCTGTTCCAGTCGAGGGACATTGCGTCCACTGCTTCCGCTAAGGGGTCCTCGTACGGGGACACGTACAGGGGCAACTTCTTGTTGTCTTTCGTCGCAAAGAGGTCTATTTGCAGTTCTGGGACTTGATTCAGAATGAAGGAAAATGATCCTGCGTCTAAGGACCATTCCGACTCTATCGGTGTGATCCTGGATAGAGCGTCCGCTGTCACATTGCGGACTCCTTGAAGGTGAACTGCCGACAGGTACCACTTCTTCTTTTCTGCCAATCGGAAAATAGCTAACATCACTTGGTTGAGAGGTGGTGACCTCGACCCTTGTCGATTCAAGCATCTCACAACCACCTCGCTGTCCGTCACCAATCTTATGTGGATCGAGTGATACGGGGAGACTTTCTTTAAGGTAAGGAGCACTGCCATAGCTTCTAGAAAGTTTATATGAAAGGTCCTGAATAGCTTGGACCAAGTCCCCTGGACTTTTTTCCGATGAGAGTGACCTCCCCATCCCTCCTTTGAGGCGTCTGAGTGAATCGTCATCGACGGGGGAGGTGGCTGAAGAAGAACCGACTTCTTTAGATGTCTGGCTTGGGACCAAGGTCTGAGAAGAGTACGTAGCCGAGGCGGCACTGGTCTTCTCAGGTCTCTTCGCGCGTTTGATGCATACCTTCTCCAAACTCCGGTTGCATCCTTTAGCTGTGCTCTTAGCACTGGGTCTGTCACTGAAGCAAACTGGAGAGAGCCTAGTACCCTCTCCAGTTCGCGTCTTGATATCCTTTCGGAACCTAGAAGTCTCTTGACAGAGCCCGCTATCTCCTTCCTTTTCTTCGTCGGGATGGAGAAACTGTGTGACAAAAGGTCCCAGTGGATTCCCAGCCACTGGAACTTTTGGGATGGAGAAAGTCGAGACTTTTTTCTGTTGATCTTGAAGCCTAGGTACTCTAGGAACTGGATCACCTGACTGGAAGCTTGCAAGCATTCGGTCTCGGATGCTGCCCACACCAGCCAGTCGTCCAGGTAGGGTACTACCTGAATTCCCTTTAGGCGTAATTGTTTGAGAGCTGCGCTCGCAAGCTTCGTGAAAATCCTTGGGGCTATGTTTAGCCCGAATGGCATGGCTCTGAAGGCGTACAGTCTCCGTTGTAGCCTGAACCCTAGGTAGGGGGAGAGTCGACGGCTGATTGGAATGTGCCAATAGGCGTCTGACAAGTCTATAGAGACTGAGTATGCCCTCTTGGGCAGTAAGGTCCTTATGTGTTGCAGTGTTAGCATCTTGAATTTGCAATTCACTATGAACTTGTTGAGTGGCGACAAGTCCAGAATGACTCTGAGCTTTTCAGAGTCTTTCTTGGGAACACAAAACAGCCTCCCTTGGAATTTGATGGACTTCACCTTTCGGATCATCTTTTTCTCCAACAGTTCTTGAACGTACTCCTCCAAAACGGGGGTGGAGTGTTGGAAAAACCGAAGGCACGGGGGTGGAGTGCTGTACCAGCTCCAACCCAGTCCATTCTTGAGTAGGCTTTGGGCCCAGGGATCGAAGGTCCAGCGATCCCAAAATTTCATCAGTCTCCCTCCTACCGGTATCGTTTCACTTGGACTGCCGTCCTGAGGTCTTGCCTCCATGACCACGACAACCTCTGAATCCCCTTCCCCTTGAGGGGCGCCTAGACGAGCCTCTGGCTGCTGCTCTAGGTTTTGCACGAAAGGAAGAAGAATGTCCTTCGAACGTTGGGGTGAATGTGGTTGACTGACCTGGCACAGCCTGGGGTACCCACTGAAAAGTAGTCGGGGTTTGAGCCACCATCTGGGGCACTGGAGGCAAAGGCAATTGCAGTTGCTGTTGCTGTCTATAAGGCTTGGCTGGCCGAGACGGTAGCCTAGTCCTCATATTCTTCCTCTTTGGTTGAGGACCCTCATCCAGGGAAGATTTTCTTTTGATAGCCAGGCCCCACTTCTGGAGAAGGTTTCTATTCTCCACGGCGGCCTTATCAACAACCTCTTTGACCACATCGGTAGGGAAAAGGTCTTTTCCCCAAATGTTGGAGGAGATTAACTTCCTTGGCTCGTGTCTCACCGAAGCCCCGGTGAACACGAACTCCCTGCAAGCTCTCCTTGCTTTGACGAAGCCATAAAGGTCCTTCGTCACTGTGGCTAGGTGAGACTTAGCCACTACCATGAACATTTCATGGACCTTAGGGTCACTTGCCATCGTCTCAAGAGTAGTCTGATGAGACATTGAGGCAGCCAGTCTTTCTTTTGTCTCGAACTCTCTTCGTAAAAGAGATTCGGACAGCTTGGGGAGGTCCTCGCCGAATTGCCGTCCGGCAATATCAGCCTCCAACTTTCCCACTGAGAATGTCAGATGGACATCCTTCCAGTCTTTGTGGTCCATAGGCAGAGCCAGCGACAAGGGTTTACACTCCTCCAAGGAGGGGCAAGGCTTGCCGGCCTCGACTGCCTTTAGGACAGCCGCAAACCCTTTCTGTAAAAAGGGGAAGGCTCTATCAGGAGAGGACACAAAAGAAGGGAGCTTCTTGCTCAATGCAGCTACCTTCGAATTAGAGAAGCCCCTCTCTTTCATCGAGGATGAAAGTAGGGCTTGAGCCTTAGCGTGGTCCATAATAATGACCTCCTTCGGCTCTGTCTCCTCCCTTGAAGCTGGTTCTTTTCTCAGCCGGACATAGCAGTCCGGATATGATGCCTTGCTGGGCCAGAATTCTACCTCCTCTAGGGGAACTGAACCCAGCTTATCCGAGATGACGATCTTTCCAGTCGTCATCGGCATGTGCTCAGCATACCTCCATGGGTTAGCATCTGAGCATATGGGAAGGTCTTTCACATTGAGCCTTTTCTGGGGCCCATGTGATTCTGCCAGGGACTGCATGCGCAGTTCCATTGCAGCCGCCTTCTCCTGATTCTTCTTCTGCATTTGTTGGATCATTCCAACAATCGAAGAGAGGGCCTGTCCCAGTTCTACTGGGAGACCAGCCGATGTTGAGGGGATAGGCTCCGGCATCTTAACCGGAGTAGCCGACACCTCGTCGACCTCATCCTCTGCGACATCCGGGGTTTGAACTTGATCCTGACCTTCTGCCAGGAGGTCTTCTTCCAAACGTTCGTCCAGGTCAGACATCCTGTCATCCAACTGGATGTCTTGCATCGCGACTGCGACTTCCACGTCCACCTGGACTTGATCTTGAGGGATCTCCTCTTGAGGCTGGGGAATCACTGCCTCAGCTGATGCCTGGGGAAAAAGATACGCCCTCATCTTCTCACTTGGAAGATAAGGGCCAGAGGTGTTCTTCTTGAAGCCCCTTACCCAAGTACGAAGCTTTTCCCTTGCTATATCCCTTGATTCCGCCGTTCTAGGGGAATCAAAAGCCTCAGTAATCAGTTTAGTGCATACAGTACATACCTGAGGGTCCCAATACTGGAGATCATCCTTGGAGACAGCGCATGCTGCGTGTCTCCTACAACACTCATGTCCACAGAGGTTCTTGCTGCGGACATTGCAGAAAACATTTCCGCACTTCGGAGGGTCCTCCTGTAAAGAGAAGAAATTTCCATGAGTATCAAGTGAACTAGGCCTATGTATCACTGGATATGCATAGTATAGCATAACAATTCATAAAGGAAAGACACACACTTGTGTTTCCCTCACAACCCATTGTTGCAGCCTTCCAGATAATAAAATCAAAATGGTTTATCTCTTCTAGAGTAACCAATGCAAGGTTTCCAGAGGAAACCGGTGAAGCTCACACCTAGGCAATGATTTTAAAATCCTGGATAATAGACAGGGAAGAACTCTGCTTCCTATCTGAGGGCAACAGCAAAGGGCTGTGCAAGAAAACACAATAGTGTTAGAAGATACAGTGCTGTACCTAAACCTTTCCTATAGTTTTCTTCTTACTGTATATGCTATACAGAAGAATACTAGTTCAGTATAGGAGGATGTGTGCCGGCCTGCCTTTGCCGGCCGGCACACACCACAACTAGCTTTAAAGTATACTACTTAACAGCTATAGGGTGGCAGCACTCTAGTTCAAATGCCTGTGCCGGTCGGCAGCAGCTGCCGGCCGGTAACAGCCAGTGTTGGCCGGCAATGACTGCCGGCCAGCAACTACACAAGGTAGTACCCAGCTGCCGGCCACACTCTTGGTGACCGGCAGACAAGGACTGACATAAGCCGGCCGGCAAAGGTACAAGACCGATGCCAGCCGGCAGCAAAAGAACCAGAAGACTACACCTGCCCGGCTGCCGGCCTCATAGGCCGGCAGCCGGGACAGGTACAGCACTAGAAGAAAATAGAATGGATGCCGGGATAAGAGTGTACACAACCCCCCAAGCCCGGCAACCGAAAGAGTGCATATAAGGAAGGGGAGAAACTTAATTCAGGCTTCCTTGACCAATGCCGTCCGGCTCTGCCGGCAGGCATGGATGAGGGACCAAGAGAGGTCCGGGCAGCACTCGAAAACATAAGACCCTTGCCGGCCAGCATCTCTGCCGGCCGGCAATGGGCTGAGTCAATTCCACATCCCAACCTATACTAGGTCCAGAAGTAGAACGACGTACAGTACAGTAATACCCCTGCCGGCCAGCTCTGCCGGCCGGCAAGGTACAGTACAGTAATGGCTAGGCCATTACGGAGATAGAGGGGGAAGGGACAAGAGGGTCCTGCCAACTTTGCTTTAGTGACAGATCACCCGCAGCCAAGAAACTTATCTTAGCCTAAGGGAGATCTAAGGGAAAAGGCCAGCAATACTTGCCAGCTTCCAGAGCACCAAAGCAAGGAAGGCGTTGCCACTCCCAAGGGAAGAACTTATCCTCCCCCGAGAACAGCAACAGGACTTAGTCTGGTCGATCACAAAAGAAGGAATCATAACTTACAGAAACCTTCGCTCCCTTTGTAAGTGTTAGGTCAGCGAGGGGAACTCTGCCCCAAGCCAGACAACACGGACTCAGACTAAAAACTCTGTTGTTCTGTCCCTCTTGAACCATAGCCACAGGAACATGAAGGTACAGTAACACCCTAGTATAGTTTTATCGAAAATAAATTCGGAAAAAACCTCTTAGGGATAAGCCCAAGGCTTAAACAGAGGGAAAGGGATTGCATACCTTCTCCGAAGAAAAGAAAGCAACCGGGGAGTATGATAAAGTATACTAAGGCTCCATAAGCAATTAGCTAATTCACCAAAACTCACACGTATACAATCTTGGAAATATTCCACACAGTCTAAAATGTATAAAATATAGCCTAAAGCTTCAATAAAATTTTAATTACACTCGGAAAAACCAAAATCATGCATGAAGTACTAGGACCAAACGACTAGGCTACATGGCCTAGCGTAGGCCAGAATGGCGAATACTTCGCCAAATAATACTAAGCACGAAAGGAAATCCTATGTAAAGCTAAATAGCTAAAATTTATTAAAGCAAAATAACCAGGAATGTCGCTCTGACTAACTAATTTATACCTAGCGAGCGACAGTGTCCAGGACACCTCTGGTAGGCTACGGCTCTTGTATCAAAGATTAATTCTATTAATCACTCAAAATTTTACCAAGAGCCTACATTTATACATAACAGACACTATACTCAACTTATCAGAGGCCAACGAAGACGAAGAAGCCATGAAAAGCCGAATAAATCCAAGATTTGCGAGAAAAACAGGAAAAAACACCGAGTTGCTAAGCTACGCAAAAAGGAATACAGATGGCGCCAGGATTGGCGCCAGGCACGCATACGAATCGGGGGATAGGGAAGCCTTGGGAGCGGCTCCCCTTTTTCTTTCCCGAATTCGTATCTCGTCAATCACCTCCTACGAGACGAAATCTCTGTCCAGGTCATAGATTGCCATGTGACGTGTCTAGAATACGTCCTCTGATATGTCGCGATATCCCTTTCACGAGGGATACTCGCTCCAGGAGTTAGAATTCTGGTACCTTAAGGTAAATTCTCTGGGAATATCGCCGTAGTTGTAATATACCCTAGGAAGCTACCCTATAGGAACTTCCATCAGGACGACATGGCTTGAGCCCAAAAAAATATATATATATATATATATATATATATATATATATATATATATATATATATATATATATATATATATATATATATATATATATATATATATATATATATATATATAAATTGCCCATAATATTTTGGGGAATAAAAATAATCTATGACAGGTGTTGCAGTTAACCCCAAAAACTTTGATTGTTAATGAATCATTAACTATAGATCTACTGCATGAAACAAAAGAAGCTTAATAGTGTGGCCGTTAATTGATATTAGAAAGGATCTTTCGTTAATTAGGACTTTCTGAAGGCGACATCAGTGAATTGCATAATTAGATGAAAATTTTAATTTCTTGGATCATTAAAACCTTAGCTTAAAGGGTTTCTGTTTAGCTTTAAAGGGTTTCTGTTTAGCTTTAAAGGGTTTCTGTTTAGCTTTAAAGGGTTTCTGTTTAGCTAAAGGGAGGGAGAAGTATAGAATCATAGAGTGAGCTACATAAGAGCGTATTTCTGATTGTGTATAAAATAGATGTGATATAAACTAGATGCATTTCAATGGTCAATCCAATCTAGGGAAGCTCCTTTAATTTATAGGTACTTTAAGCATTCTAGCAATCTCTCTCTCTCTCTCTCTCTCTCTCTCTCTCTCTCTCTCTCTCTCTCTCTCTCTCTCTCTGTTACATAAATATACCTTGAATATCATAAAGAATAACTTGCTAATTGTTAAAATTAATTGGAGATTTTGTACGTATTTTATAATAGGGTTGATTTATGAACTTCTCTTTTATCTTAACTTTATACTCACCGCCAATTTCAGAGCTCCCCCTCCCCATCTTTGATCCTTCCTTATCCCAAAATTGGAAATGTTTTAAAAATACCAAAGATTCTCACCTTATATGGCTGATGAGTCTCCCAGTGGCCCCCTCCTCTTTGAGCATCAGCTTTTGCCATATTATTCCTCACTATAAAAAGGGCTGAAGGGTTCATGAGGTAGATCCTGATCTTAACTAGAGTTACCACTTGTTCTTTTGGATTGTTATTTTATTCCTCATGTACAAAATTGGTTCATTCTTTCACTGGTGTCTTGAGAGCTGTAGCTCAATGTGTTTGCTTGAATATATTGTTCTTGTCAAAGGCCGATAGCCGGTTTTGGTAAATATTTTGGATTTTAGTCTGCTTATTGATCCAGTTGTCTTGTCAGTGTAGGTTTTATCCTGACAGCTAAAGTCATGAAAAATTATTGCTGTGTTTTCCCATTGTTAATTTGCACAGAAGCCTCAAATTCTTCGAATTTTAATGGTTTATCAGATTTTATTATATGTTATTAAAAATTTTGCTTAAATCTAATATTTCAAAATATTTAAGAAGCTTATATTGTAGGAGGTTATAATGTCAAATGTACAGGTTTTGGTAATATTTAATTTTTTTAGCTAATTTGTGTACACTTGAGTCAATGACAAAAAAATCAAATTTATTATGAACTGTGTGATGCAAGTAGTGAAATATCTATGTAATGTAAAAGGATTGTGATTCATTGTGCTCCAGACATGTTTGTGCTCTTTTTGAAGTTAATGTGTAATCAATGATAACAATGAATTCCAAATATTTTGTATAAAAACTTCAAGTTCCAGTATGAAATTTTTAAGATTAATAATTAATGTACTTAACGTAAGTTTTAGAAGATATTTAGTAAGAGTGTCATTTTCAAGTCTTAAATTTCAGAGTTTTCTATTATGGCGAGATACCTGGGCTCTCTGAAAAGGTTCTCACTTAAATGAGTGTGTGCCTCCCGAATCATAAGTCTAATAAAATAAGACAACGCATTCTTAGACATGGGAAAAGAGGGCTTTTTAACGGAGCACCATAAAGCCTCTGAACAACCTCGTAGCGGTTTAGTTCTGGATAAATAAAATTTAAGAGCTCTAACGGGGTACAGCACTCTTTTAACTTCATTCCCCACAATCTCAGAAAGACTGGGGATTTCAAATGATTTAGGCCAAGGACGTGATGGCAGTTCATTCTTGGCCAAAAAACCAAGTTGAAGAGAACATACTGCTTTATTAGCGGAGAAGCCGATGTTTTGCTAAAAGCATGTATCTCACTAACCCTTTTCGCCGAAGCCAAGCTCACCAAAAAAAGTGTCTTGAGGGTAAGATCCTTCAGGGAGGCTGAATTTAACGGTTCAAACCTGTCTGACATAAGGAACTGTAGGACCACGTCCAAGTTCCAAGCAGGAGTCGAAATATGACACTCCTTGAAAGTCTCGAAAGACTTAAGCAGGTCTTGGAGATCTTTGTTATTAGAAAGATCCAAACCTCTGTGCCTGAAAACAGAAGCTAACATGCTTCTGTAGCCTTTAATGGTGGATGCAGAGAGGGAGCGACCGTTTCTCAGATAAAGCAGAAAATCCGCAATCTGCGCTACAGAGGCACTGGAAGAGGAAATAGAGGAGGACTTGCACCAGTCTCTAGATACCCCCCATTTCGACTGATAGATCCTGATGGTAGACGATCTTCTAGCCCTCGTGATCGCTCTAGCTACCTCCTTCGAAAACCCTCGAGCTCTAGAGAGTCTTTTGATAGTCTGAACTCAGACGAAGCGCGGGGAGGCTTTGATGAAATCTCTTTACGTGAGGCTGTCGCAAGAGATCCATCCGCAATGGCAGACTTCTTGGACCGTCTACCGGCCATAGAAGTACCTCAGTGAACCACTCTCGCGGGCCAGAGGGGAGCAACCAACGTCAACCTGGTCCCTTCGTGAGAGGCGAACTTCTGCAGCACCTTGTTTAGGATCTTGAAAGGTGGAAAGGCATAAACGTCCAGGTGAGACCAGTCCAGAAGAAAAGCGTCTATGTGGGCCGCCTCTGGATCTGGGACCGGAGAGCAATAAGTCGGGAGCCTTTTTGTCAACGAGGTCGCAAAGAGATCGATGGTGGGTTGACCCCAAGTCATCCAAAGTCTCTCGCACACATCCTTGTGGAGCGTCCACTCCGTAGGAATCACCTGACCTCTTCGACTGAGACAGTCCGCCAAGACATTCAAATTCCCTTGGACGAACCTCGTCAAAAGAGAGATGTTTCGATCTTTTGACCAAATGAGGAGGTCCCTTGCGATGACGAAAAGAGTGGGAGTGCCTCCCTCCTTGCTTCGAGATGTAAGCCAAGGCCGTGGTATTGTCTGCATTCACCTTCACCACCTTGTTTGGAATCAGACTCTCGAAACTCCTTAGCGCTAGATGGACTGCTAACAGCTCTTTGTAGTTTATGTGAAGACTCCTCTGGTCTGCGGACCAAAGACCCGAGCATTCCAGATTGTCCAGAGTCGCCCCCCAACCCAAATCCGATGCGTCTGAAAACAACACATGGTTTGGGTTCTTGACTGCCAGAGAAAGACCTTCCCGAAGTCTTATATTGCTGTCCCACCAAGCTAGACAAGTCTTGACTGGATCGGAGATCGGAATCAAGACCGTCTCTAAAGTCTTCTCCTTGTTCCAATGGAGGTCTAGGTGGAACTGGAGAGGGCGCAGGTTGAGTCTCCCTAGAGAGATAAACTGTTCCAGAGACGAAAGAGTCCCCAGGAGGCTCATCCAATCTCTCACAGAGCAACGGTTGTTCTCTTGCCCGAGACGGACTTTGAGCAAAGCCTGCTCGATCCTGTTGGCAGACGGAAAAGCCCGAAAAACTCGACTCTGTATCTCCATCCCCAAATAGAGAATGGTCTGGGATGGAGTCAGTTGCGACTTCTCCATGTTCACCAAGAGGCCTAACTCTTTCGCAAGATCCAAAGTCCACTGTAGGTCCTGCAGACAGCGATGACGGGACGACACTCTGAGCAACCAGTCGTCCAAATACAGGGAGGCTCTGATCCCCGATAAATGTAGGAACTTCGCTACATTTCGCATGAGCCTCGTAAAAACAAGAGGAGCAGGGCTGAGGCCGAAGCACAGTGCTCGGAATTGATACACCACCTTCCTGTACACAAACCTCAGATAATGTTGAGAATCTGGATGTATCGGAATGTGGAAGTACGCATCCTGCAAGTCAAGAGAGACCATCCAGTTGCCCTCTCTGACTGCTGCCAAAAAGGATTTGGTGGTCTCCATCGTGAACTTTGTTTTTACAACAAACAAGTTGAGAGCACTTACATCCAGCACTGGCCTCCAACCTCCTGTGTTCTTCGGAACCAGGAAGAGACGGTTGTAAAAACCTGGGGATTGAAGGTCCGAGACTTTCACCACCGCCCCCTTTTCTAAAAACAGACACACCTGAAGATGTAATGCCTGTCTCTTTGTCTCCTCTCGATACCTGGGAGAGAGGTCTATCGGAACTTTCACCAGAGGAGGTCTTCGTACAAAAGGAATTTTGTAACCCTCCTTCAGCAACAAAACAGACTCCCGGTCTGCACCCCTCTTCTCCCAGGCCTGCCAGTTGGTCAATCTGGCACTTACTGCTGTCTGAGGGCGTGGGCAGTCAGACACTGCAACGTGAGGATTTAGATCCTCTCTTTTTGCCTCACTTGCTATCGGCACGAGAGCCTCCCCTACTGGGAGCTCTGCCACGAAAAGGCGGGATAAACCTTGCCGCTGGCGTGTCAAACTTAGGTCTGCTGACATGCGAAGACGAAGGTAAAGCCTTACGAGCAGACGTGGCCATTAAATCATGAGTGTCCTTCTGTACAAGAGACGCCGCGATATCTCTAATAAGCTGTTGAGGGAACAAAGCAGAAGACAAGGGCGCAAAGAAAAGTTCTGACCTCTGACAAGGAGTGACCCCTGCAGAAAGAAAAGAACACAGTGTCTCTCTCTTCTTAAGAACCCCTGCTGTGAACGTAGCAGCTAGTTCATTAGAGCCATCCCTTATTGCCTTGTCCATGCAAGACATTATCTGAATAGAGACATCCCTGTCTGCTGACGAGACTTTCCTACTCAAGGCTCCCAGGGCCCAATCCAAAAAATTGAAAACCTCGAGGGCACAGAAAATTCCTTTAAGGAGATGATCCAGATCTGTAGAGGACCAGCAAACCTTCGAGCGTCCCATGGCCAGACGACGAGGAGAGTCTACAAGGCTTGAGAAGTCTCCCTGGGCAGAGGCAGGCACCCGCAAGCCAAGAACTTCTCCCGTGTCATACCAGACGCTCGCACGAGAAGCCAATTTGAAAGGGGGAAAGGCAAAAGAGGACTTCCCTAAATTCCTCCTGGACATTAACCAGTATCCCAACAAACGCAAAGCTCTCTTAGAAGAGCGAGAGAGCACCAACTTCGTGAACAACGGAGTCGAAGAAGTCACGCCCAGCGTGAATTCAGATGGAGGTGAACGAGGAGGAGCAGAAACAAAATGATCGGGAAACAGATCCTTAAAGATAAGTATTATCTTTTTAAAGTCAAGGGATCGCTGAGCAACCCTAGGCTCCTCTCCATCCAAAAGTCCCCCCAAAGGAACATCAGCAGGAAGGGGATCAACAGCTTCCTCATCCGAAGGAACATCATCCGACAAAGGCAAAGCCCCGCAACACGGAGAAGCATGCCGAGGAGGCAATGATTGACAGGCTATATCAATATGCGAAGGAGCCGCAGCAAAAGCAGAGGTAACGACGTCACGTCGAGACTGCAAAGACTGAAAGTCTTGAGGCTGAAAAACCACAACAGACTGTGGCGACTGACGTTCAACATCACGTCAGGACTGCACAGACTGCAGGTCTTGAGGTTGAAAAACAACACCCGACCGCGGCGACTGACGTTCGACGTCACGTCGGGACAACCGAGTCGGCCGACGAACGTCACGTCGAGACTGCGGTGAATGTTGCTGAACGTCACCCTGAGACTGCGGAAAATGACGTTCAACGTCACGTAACTGACGTGACTGACGAGGAGCACGATCAGAGTCACGTTTAATAGCACCGGTAACATTAGCGCTAACGTCAAAATGACGAAACAAATCTCCCTTAGGGGGTTGAAGACCTGAGTCACGCTTGCCGGACTGGCAAACCGCAAGTAAAGGATCTTTACGAACCTGGTCATGCTCAAACTTCCATTAAGGATGAAAGTTTCAACTGCATGTCTTGTAAGACACTCCACTTAGGGTCAACGGGAGTCAAAACGGGCCGTGACGTCGGCAACTTCTGTGCATGCAAGTCATCGCACCGAACGAGACCCTCGGACTCAGCGTTACGTTTACGCTTAACAGGCGAACAGCCATCCGATGACTGAATACGGTCAGAGCTGTCCCAATGACTACAGCCAGGACGCTGGACCTGCCCTGAAGGGACTGACTTGCGTTTTAAGGGTCTTGAAACCTTACGCCAAGGTTTCTTATGAGGCAAATCATCGGAAGACGAGGAGAATTTTGTTTCTCCCGTCTTATGGTAAGGACGTGCTTGAGGAGCAACGTCTGATACCTTAGAGGGAACGTCTGTATGTTGGTTTACACCTCTTACTCCCTTAAGTCCTACAACATTCCTTCTCCCTAATGCAGGGGAGCTTGAAAGACGTCTGGGACTAGGTAAGCACAAGCACGAACAGACGAACCCTCCGTCGCAACACTAAACACATTAGTCGCACTTTCCACTTTACCACTTTGACTTTCCACTTTACCACTTTGACTCTTTAAAAGCTTAACGTCGGACATAAGCTAGTTCCTGTCCGATGTCAAGGTTTCGACCTTCTCACCCAACGCTTGAATAGCCAATAAAATTTCACGCATTGAAAGTTCATGAGTGCCAATAAGGGGTTCTGAAACTACCACTACAGGAGAAGGATTAGGTTCAGGGGCATGGGAAGAGGAAAAATCTATAGATCTAGAAGAACCTCTTCTCACCCTATCTCTTTCGTGTTTCCGAGTATATTTCTCATACTCCAACCACTCAAATTCAGATAAAACAACACATTCCTCACACCGATCTCCTAATTGACAGGATTTACCCCGACAATTAGCACAAATAGTATGAGGTTCGATAGAAGCTTTCGGAAGACGTTTGTTACAGTCTTTCGCACATTTACGATAGACAGGAGAAGGGTCAGCCATTATGAAAATCCAAAGAAAATCCAAAGGAAAGCCAAGTTCATCAACAAAAATAAAAAAAGGGTTTCAAGAGTTTTATTGAAGCAAAAAACCAACACAGCGAAAGCAATAAAACCAAAACCAAGTACTTCACCAATCTGTAGAAACTTGAGGTCAAGCGCGAGCGGAACCAATGTTGTCTGGACCACCGACAGAGAAGAACTGGTTTGGTTGAGAAGTATATGCGGTATCTGGCCGATAGTCGGAGCTGGTGGGCACACCCGACAACCTAAATGGCGATCGCTCGCGAGTTTTTGGAATCTGTCGACCGTCGGAGACGTCAGCTATTTATATATTCACCGGCTAAGTTTAATATTTAAAAAATAATTTTTGGCTCAAACCATCAATTTTCATTTATCACATCTTCTAAAATTCCACAATTATTAAGGATTCCAAGAGGGAAGCTGTTTTACTGGAAGGGATACCAAAAAAAATGTATTACACCATGTACAAATGACAGATAAACAAATCACACCAAAAATATTGTGGTATGTGATACCTAGGCTTTGGGTGCAAGAAACCTTGTGAAAGGCTGGGATACAACACGTCTAAACCATATTCGCCTAACCTACCCCAGGGTGCTAGATGGTTGTTTTCATTTAATAGTGTCTTCACTGTGTAACTAACCCTTAACCAGTGATGCTATATTATCACTTGGTAAATCTCACAGAGCTTCCTATGTACATCACAATTACCTTATTAAATACCATTATAAATAGATTGTATTCCCCGAAAAGCACTTGTGACATGTTGCAGCCAGCGAATAAATGAAGATGACCTTGTAACCAAATATTTTTCCCCAAAAGCACTCCATAGGCTTTAAGAAATGACTTGCCTAGAATATTTTGAGACCTGTAGCATGAAAATTTAAAAGTTCAATATGTTGTAGTTCAAAAGGTTAGTTAGTGAATATATCAGAAAAAAGATTGAAATTTGCTAAACCCTTGTGACAATAGCATAGATACAATTACTCACCACTAATTTCTAAAACAACAAAAAGTTGAGCCAACAATTTTATTTTTTCATCTGTGTTGCTTTATATGTAAGTTATCATTTTTTTGCCCCTCTAAATTTAGAACAAAATATCCCCAAACAGTGAGTAATCAACCATTTTTTATTTTCTTTTTCTTAAGGAAATTCCTGGTAGGTACGTAGGTAAGGGTATGGCAGTCTAAGGGGAATAGGTAAGGATACATCAATGTAAGGGTTGGGGAAGATAAAGATACAGCAGTCTAATGTTGGGGGATTGATAAGGATATGGCACCCTGAAGGGGTGTCGCAAGGTGGGTGTAGCCCCAAGGGTAGATGAGGATACAGCTTTAAGGTTAGATGGTGTTCTTGTGTTTTCTTTCCATTTCAAAATCATATTTTTCAATCATAACTTCTGAAATTACAGTCAACTCTTGACATTCGCAGGGGCTAGGTAGCAGAAAAAGGTGGGAATAGTGAGAATCCGTGAATACTTTGTGCCCTTGGGTGAGTCAACTCATAACCTACTAACGCAATGGCCACTGACTAACATACTAAGTAACCCAACGTACAGTCTAATATTGTATATATTTGTTTCTATCACAGTATAAGTATTGCATCAGTGTATGAACACATTTCAGTAACTGTAAATGTACACTGTACTTACGTACGTACAGTACACGGTAACACTACAGTGTAAAAAACGAGTCATCGCTACACACACATTGTAACAAAACTCTGTTGTTCCCATCTAATAACACTTGCTGCTACTGAAGTGTATATTACTGTAATATATGTACAGTACTACCAGGACAGTACAGCTTAATTAGCTAAGGTAACACTTTTAAATCTTTGCTGTTTTCAGCAGGTCAACTCGCACTCTTCTAACTCACCGTACATATAGCTTATATCTACCTTACTACTGTAAAGAACAGTTTTTCATATATAGTACTCTACAGTAGTTAATATAAGAATAATGCTAATAGACCATGAATACACTAACATTAAAAAAGAATGGAATAACTATAAGTAAAACACCGCTAAACATTTACGCACAAAGGTCTATGCAATAAGTCTGAAGGATGATGCTACTCTTGAGCCGTTGATTGTTTGGTAACTGTTTGGTGCATGGGGTAGCATAATGTACGTTTCACTTTATACTAAAATCATTATAAACCCACTTGATATGTACAGGTTTTTTACATTATTTTTCTTGTATCACAACATGATTCTGCAAGAAGTTTTAAAGCGGGAGATACAAGTGTGAGGAGAGACGATGCGAGACCCGAGGCCGAGTTAGTGAGAGATGGGGTGTTGTACCGTACAACGCGAGGCATGCCGAGTGTAAAAAATCGAGGAAGGTTTAAAACCATCTGGTTGCAGGAGTACTCATCATGAAACAGCGAACGCAGGATTTTGTATGCAATAGGTTATACAGTTCTCTGTATAGTGAACAATTTAATTCACGAAGGTAAAACACACGAATATCGAGGGCTGGCTGTGATACTTTGATGCCACTTACACGAACCATACATTTTTCCAACTGGTTTTCTTGTGTTTCTTATGCATTTTTACCATTATCAGGGCTGTAAATCAATTTTTGACATTTCCCATCCCAGATACCCTAATTACCTATTTCCTATGTAGAATAAACAAACCTTGGAAAATCAGGTGCACATAATAACACGAGTTACCAGAATTCTCAGAAAAAAAAATTACAGCACAAATATCTGACCACGTAATAACTTAATAGGGTACTGGCAAGAAAAAATAACAGTTTACCCATATCTGTAAAATTTGAGCGTCGTAAAAAAATATCTCAATCGACATTTTTCAACAGTAGGTTCATACAGTTTCATTAAGATGACCTATAACTTAAATACATAAAACAACGTACAGATGGCCTGTCAAAGTTTTATCAATTGTAGGTACCCTAAAATTGACTAGTTTGGTCAAAATGCACCAATATCCCAGTTGCCACAACTTCAATTATAATTTGAAATAAAAATATATTTTCACGAAAGATACTTTACTTATCTTACGCACTATAGGACCAACAAAATTAGTTTCTCCTATACATTCTTAGGTCTTTAAAATAACCTCTTAGCTTATTCCTCGTTAATTGTCTAATCCAAATTATCGAAGCACTTGGAAAACGAGTGTTTTAGTTTCATATTGAAAGAGCAACATTTCATTGAAAAATCATCTAAACCCGGGGTCTCTAAACTGTTTAAAAATTCAATAACCTATCAAAACAAATATTCATTAAACATTAAACTGGAACTTGTGCAGTACATAGAATTTGGACCTACAGCAACGCCATTTTTAAAAAAATGTCTTGGCCTATGACTGCCGCCTCAAACCGGAGCAAGCCAACCAACATCGGAAACTACATTATCTATTTTCTATCTAAAAATAACTCTGAAGATACCTTAATATACTGGACCTGGTATCCTCATTAACGGTACTAACCTTTGGGAGGAAAATGTAGAACGTTTAATTACAGGAAATGTCGGAAAATGAGTTACTCCTGTTTCCGTCTTCCCTCCATTATAGCCGGTAGTGAAATGACACACTGAAGTGCGGAGCAATACCTTTGCCAAGATTATTGGAACATAAAAATAATTATTTTCTTATTAAATCATTATCTAATATGGTCTTTCTTTTCAATACCATGATATACATTTAAAATTAATCATATTCATAACTGTGCACTTCATTTTCCGTATTCTAAAATGAAAGGGAGAAATGCTATGAACTACTTTTCTGATATCTTTTCGAAGACTTTTCGTTTTTTTTTTTTTTTTTTTTTTTTTTTTTGCAAGCAAACAAATGCATGGACACGTCCATAAAAAATGCACACATTCATATGCCCTCATACACACACATATCCCAAAATATCATACACACAAACACACACACACACATATATATATATATATATATATATATATATATATATATATATATATATTATATATATATATATATATATATATATATATATATATATATATATATATATATATGTGTGTGTGTGTGTGTGTGTGTGTGTGTGTTTACTCCATATTATCCATTACTCTTGTATCACTAGTATTTTGATTTGCTAGTTTAAACCTTCGGCTGACAATATCAAAAAAAGGTTATGTTAATATGTTTCAAAAACTCCCCTAAAAATACTAAAGTACATTGAGCTTTCAAATACATAAGATATATTTTTTTTTCAAGATATAAAACCTCAGTAAATTGCTTAAGTCACACATGATACTTCTGACTCCGTTTCCTTAAGATATAGCTTATACGGTAATACTACGAGAAATATTATATGGAAAGATATTCTTCACAGAAAAGTAAGAGGTTTTTAACTCCGCCAACGAAGTTAGAAGGAGGCTATGCTTCACTCTCTGTTCGTGTGTTTGTTTGTGTGTGTGTTTGTTTGTGAACAGCTTCCTTGTCATGATTCTAATCCTAGATTAATGAAACTTGCAGTGATTAACTGTTATGTATAAAGCTCGAAATTACTAGATTTTGGAAAGTCAAGGTCAAAGGTCGAGGTCAAGGTCAAGCAAAAGGTCCAATTCACGTAATAAGCCCTAAGTTTGGACATCGTTGTCACAGAGGCTTCAAACTTGGTTCATATTTGAATGTAGTAAAATCCACCACCAATTAATATATGTTAAGATCAAAGGTCGAGGTTAAGGTCAAGCAAAAGGTCTATTCCACGTAATATTCCATAAATTTGGACATCATTGTTACAGACTCTACAAACTTGTTTTATATTTGAGTGTATGAAAATCCACGCCAATTAATACATGTTAAGGTCAAAGGTCATGGTCAAGGTCGAGCAAAAGGTCGAGAAATGAGCAGCAGCGGTGGAGGTGTGATCTCAACTGAGTCCCACTCTAGATCCGATATGAAATAGTCATCCTTTGCCAGAAGAAAGCCAATAGTCGTGGAAAGCAACATTTTAGTTTCTAATGAGGCCATTAATGGTCAATATGGATTGAACAAAATTTTCCGGCGTGAAAATTGCACAGGGACGATTATTATAAAATCGTGTATTTTGTTTATGGATTTAATGGGACGATGGAAAACGGAAACTTCAGGTTGCCTAGTGATAATTGAGAATAATCTACATTATATATCTCCCCTATATGAAAAATACCATTCAAACAACTGTTGAGGAGAGAGAGAGAGAGAGAGAGAGAGAGAGAGAGAGAGAGAGAGTGGCTTTTATTAGATACCGAAGTACTGTATTATACACAAGAGAGAGAGAGAAAGAGGAGAAAGAGAGAGAGAGAGAGAGAGAGAGAGAGAGAGAGAGAGAGTAGCTTTTATTAGATACCGAAGTAATGTATTATACACAAGAGAGAGAGAGAGAGAGAGAGAGAGAGAGCTCTTATTAGATACCAAATTACTGATCATACTCAGAGGAGAGAGAGAGAGAGAGAGAGAGAGAGAGAGAGAGTAGTTTTTATTAGATACCAAAGTACTAAATTATACACAAGAGAGAGAGAGAGAGAGAGAGAGAGAGAGAGATTTTATCTGGTAGCTTAGTACTGGATTATACCTATGAGGAGAGAGAGAGAGAGAGAGAGAGAGAGAGAGAGAGAGGGTAGCTTTTATTAGATACCGAAGTACTGTATTATACACAAGAGAGAGAGAGAGAGAGAGAGAGAGAGAGAGAGAGAGAGAGTAGCTTTTATTAGATACCGAAGTACTGTATTTTACATGAGAGAGAGAGAGAGAGAGAGAGAGAGAGAGAGAGAGTAGATTTTATTAGATACCGAAGTACTCTATTATACACAGGAGAGAGAGAGAGAGAGAGAGAGAGAGAGAGAGAGAGAAATTTGCTTTTCTTAGATACCGAATTACTGGATCATACTCATGAGGAGAGAGAGAGAGAGAGAGAGAGAGAGAGAGTAGCTTTTATTAGATACCGAAGTACTGTATTATACACAAGAGAGAGAGAGAGAGAGAGAGAGAGAGAGAGAGATTCGCTTTTATTAGATACCGAATTACTGAATCTTACTTATGAAGAGAGAGAGAGAGAGAGAGGGAGAGAGAGAGAGAGATAGAGAGAGAGTAGCTTTTATTAGATACCGAAGTACTGTATTATACACAAAAGAGAGAGAGAGAGAGAGAGAGAGAGAGAGAGAGAGAGAGTAGCTTTTATTAGATACCGA